>NW_020954576.1:11825673-11891751 GCF_900497805.2 Vombatus ursinus
GTGTGTGTGTGTGTGTGTGTGTGTGTGTGTGTGTGTGTGTGTGTGTGGGAAGGGGGGGAGGTTTGTTTTTTTTTAAACAGAAGAAAAATAACTGTCGTGAGGACAGTGATGCAAAGTGGTCTTTCACCCATTCTTTCTCCTTATTAAATTGTTCAGATTTCTGTCCTGCTTCATAGGATTCTGAGAAACTCAACCATCAATACTCACATGCTTACTGACATCTCTGCATGCTTTCACTAAGTTAGAAAGTGTGTTGCTTTGTAACAATATTTGACAATCCATTACCAGTTAAATTGTGTACTTTTCCTTTCCTTTCCTTCCTACCTGCTTCCTTGCCCCAGGCTACAGAAACCGACAACAAAATTGAAATATGTACCCGAGCCTACCATCTTCTTGTTAAAAAAGTGGGATTTAACCCAAATGACATCATCTTTGACCCCAATATCCTCACCATTGGGACAGGAATGGAAGAGCACAACCTGTATGCTGTTAATTTTATCAATGCAACTAAAACCATCAAGGTAAGCTGTGGAAATTTCTATTTCTTTCTTATTCTTTGTTACAAGGAATGTCTTTCTAGGTAGGGGAGGTTATATTTGGAGATAAAAGATATCCATTAAAAAAAAAGATTGAGGTGGATAACGAGTGGGAACATATGTCTGAGTCGTGATGTATTCTGAAAGTTTTTAGCAGAGATTTCAAACTCTTTCAGCACCTGCATTGGACCAGATCAGAATATAATAGGAAAATGTTTAACAAAATAA
This sequence comes from Vombatus ursinus, assembly GCF_900497805.2. NCBI lineage: Eukaryota > Metazoa > Chordata > Mammalia > Diprotodontia > Vombatidae > Vombatus > Vombatus ursinus. Next base: position 11,826,438 of record NW_020954576.1, read on the forward strand.
ATAAAAATGTAATACAACATAGATAACATAAATTTGTGGTTTTCTAAGTTAATATATGGCCTACAGGGATCCCTTTCTATTTGAGTTTGATAGCACTGGTTAATAACACTCCAAATCAAATAATGAAGCTGCCCTGTGGAGTGCTGATTTCTAGGGTTTTCCATTCCTTCCCATGCTTAGCTGCCCCCCTACTCCTTTGAAAGCATCGCTCCTCCGCAGAGCTTCTGTGACTCAGGCAGTACAAGAAGGTCTGCTGCTATGGAATGGAGTCAAAGGCTCATCTTAGAGGTCATCTAATTCAATCCCCCACTTTCCATATGAGCAAATTGAGTCCCAGTTCTTAAGTGACTCACCCAAAGTCAAACATATAATAAAGAGGCAGAGGCAAGATCAAACGTAGGTTCCTGTGACTCCCAATATGTCTCTTTTTTTGCTGTACTGTTCTGTCACCCTTGGATTGGTCAACTTTTGTTTTGTCCTTATTTGATGTTTGTCTCTTACGCAAGGACAGAAGTAGCAGTTTAGGCGGAATGTGATAGCTCTTTAGAGGTATCTCAAAGGCTATCATGTGGAAGAAGACTTAATCAATCAATCAATAAACATTTGTTATGTGTCTACTGTATGCCGGGTCTTGTTCAACATGGCCCCAAAGTGGGGCAGAGCTAGGAGCAATGAGGGGAAGTTGTCAGGAGGTTGATTTTAGGTTCATGTAAGGAAAAACTTGTTAATGATAAGAAGTATCCCAAACTGGAATACCTTCAGAAGTTGTGAGTTTCCCATCACTAGATGTTTTCACAGAAAAAATGGATGAACACTTGCCAGATATGTTGTAGAAGAGATTCTTGTTCATATCTTGGTTGGATGAAATGGCTTCTGGGGTCCCTTCCAACTCAGTCATTCTGTGATAAAATGCTGAGGAAAATTATTAACCTATCACCAAGTGTTTGGCATCCTACTAGAGGCTATAAACATATGCACCTTCTTGGGATCAGCAGGGGTTTTCCTTCACGCTGCTGGAATTCTCACTGAAGTATTTTTTATGAAGCTGTAATGCCCTTCAAATATGCCATCACATTAGGATAATTAAACTGACACTAATTAAAGGAAGCAATGTTCCTGAAATGTGGTGCAGCAAAAGCCTTCCTCAAGTAATGTGGTCTTACGAGAGACCTTTTGGCAGAAGCATCATCAGTCTGGGAAGCACTGTGTCCACACCTCAATCGGCAGAAAGTTGTAAGGAAGTCTAAAGGGCCAGCTTCATTTAAGAAATTTTTTCTCCTTTGGAAACTTGTATGAAGTGGAATTCAGTGTGTTCAGATAGGGTCCATCTTCATTTCATCTCCATGTTTGCTTGAGAGATGATTGCACAGAGGAGTTCTGCCAAGTGCAAAAGTAATGTAGTCATGAAAAAAAGGCATAACCTATGGAAAAAAATGACATTTTAACTCAGAAACCCATGCACAGGTTGCTCATCTTTTTGGTTCAAAGCAGTTACTGTCCCAGTACCTTCATACCCACTCTTGACAAGTATAGTAGACTAGAAGGCCAGTTTTTCCAATCCTTCTTGTCAAGCAGGGAATCCTTTCTCCAGTAGTTTGTATTTTTAATTTTTACTAAAAGTCTGGGCTTTTCAGTTCATATCCTTTTGCATCTTGCTTATTGACTTGACTAAGTGACTGCTTGTTTGTTCCACTTATCTTCTTTTCCATTCCATTCAATCAATACCCAATGGTGACTGCTTTATAATGTCATTTGAGGAATCATAAAGCTAGATCCGCTTCATTCTTACTTTTTTCATCATTTCTCTCGAAATTATAGATGTTTTTATTTCTCTAAAAGTGAATTTTATTTTAGCTAGTCTTGTAATTCCGTGGTAGCTTAATTGATATAACATAAATGTGAAAATTAATTTAGATGATGTATCAATTTTATTATGTTGGTGTGGCCCAACCATGAACATTGAGTATCTCTCCAATTGTTCAAGCTTCTGTAGAATTTTTAGTTGTATTATTGAGTTTGCTTTTGTAGATTAACTCAGATATTTTATACCTTTTGTAGTTAGAGTAGATTTTCGCTTTTTGTCATTTACTCCTGATTTTTCTTTAGCAGTATACAGAATTGCTGATGATTTTTGTGCATTTATTTTCTATCGTGTTACTTTACTAAAGCTAGAAATCATCTTAGTTTTTTTTTTTTATCAAAAGAAATTCCTTTTCTGCTGCCTCTCTTAATGGCTGTATCAGATTGAATGAGGATAAAAAATAAACTGCATCACAGAGATGCAGGCTTTCTGATAAATACAGGGAAGACTTGCCTTTCCTTTTGTAACATTTCCTGCTAAATAGGGATTCACATCTGAAAAAAATCTCTTCTTCCTTCTGGTTCATGTTTTACCTTTTGGGTCAAAATAGCATTAAGCAAGGATAGCAAAGAGGTAAGCAGTACTTATTATTTAAGTAAACACTCTACTTAGGGATTTGGGAATGATATTTCCTTATTTTTTTTTTTAATAAAAGTAAAATGCTAAGTATTATTTTCTAAATGGGTTCTGTAATCCCCTCTGCTACAGCATTAGTAATTATCACCTGAGTATAGTAGATCTAATTTTTTTTGATTATGCAATAGTCCCTTCAGGACTGATAAAAGGAAGACCCTTTGAAAAAAGGCACAGTGGCTAATAATGTGTAGTGACATTGGGGCGGGGGATTGTGAGTTGGTTCTGGCAAGAGGATGGATTTCACTCATTTCACTGGTTTACTTCTCCTTTTGATGAGTCATCACTTTAGAATTTGTGAGCCTTCTCTTTCTCACATGTTTTATTATGTGTTAGTATGAGTTTGTAATGAACTTTCTAATTTGCCTGTAGCTTTTAATAGCTTTTTTTTTTATGCATCATGTTTATCTGTGATGGATGAGCTTCATGTCATCAAGAAGTCTACAATTTAGTAAGAAAAAGTTGTTTTGAAACATTGATGTTTTTGGTATGACTGTCATTGATTTCTTTTTTGTCCTAAGAAGCTCTAAATTATGAATGGTATTTTTCCTTTTCTGAGAGGCAGCATGGCATAATGAATAGAGGGCTGGTTTCAGAACCAGGTTGAAATCCCATCTGTGACACTTATTGTGTGACCCTAGGCAAGATACTTAACCTCTAAGACTGTAAACTTCAGAGAAGGTCCTTCCCTTCATCGTTAGGAAGAGTTTCCTTACCTGAGAGCTCACCCATGAAATCATAGCTCAGTCCTCATGTCTAATTTTCTTTTTACTTCCCCATCCTTATGAAGAGAAATGAATCATATACTTGTTAGTTGACAGACCTTATTAAGTTTCATATTGTTGGCAGAAAACATTGCCTGGAGTCAAAATAAGCGGAGGCCTTTCCAACTTGTCCTTCGCCTTCAGAGGAATGAACGCCATCCGAGAAGCCATGCATGGCGTATTTCTTTACCATGCAATAAAGGTATGTGGTGAGGCCCGGTTGTCCTGCTGAGCACCAGCATGGAACTTGACTATTCCTGGGAACCCTGACTCTTCTTTTCATTCTCCTCAGTGTGGTATGGACATGGGAATAGTGAATGCAGGAAACCTTCCAGTGTATGATGACATTCACAAAGAACTCCTACAGCTTTGTGAAGATCTGATTTGGAATAAGGACCCGGATGCGACAGAAAAGCTGCTACGCTATGCCCAGGTAACTTCAGGTGGAAGAGGAGAGAAGAGTGTTCTGGAGAGCAATAAAATTAACTAAGTGGTGTAATCACTTGGCCTAGAGTCAGGGAGACCTGAGTTCAAATCCGGTCTCAGACAGTTACTAGCTGCTTGACTCTGGGCAAATCACTTAGCCTCTGTTTGCACCAGTTTCCTCATCTGTAAAATGGGTATAATAATGATACCTACCTGCTAGGGTTGTTCCAGTGATCAAATAAGATAATTGTAAAGTGCTTAGCCCAATGCCAAGGTCGAATGATTTGCACCAAGGTCACATAAATAGCCAGGTTGCAATTTGAAAGTAGGTCCTTTGATTTCATTTGACCTCAGTTGCCTTTCTAATGAACTAGGCACTTAATGTCAGAGAGAGAGAGAGAGAGAGAGAGAGAGAGTGTGTGTGTGTGTGTGTGTGTGTGTGTGTGTGTGTGTGTGTGTAAATAAAGGGGACATTTTAGTCCCTCTGTAGAGGGACTTGCTTCACAAAAGCTCACAGGCTATTAAACTGAGACAAAAAAGGATCAGGATGCTGGTAAAGGAGTAGCAAGATGCTAGTATAAATGTTGTTACTGTTTTCTAAGCAGCAATCACTTGTCAGCCCCCCAGTGCACATAGTAACTATTCCCTTTTCTCCGGGGCAGATGGACATAGGTTCGCAGAAAAGGAAATCAAGAGGACTGCAGACAGGTAGCAGGGTTCTTGCTCTTTCAGTCCTAGTAACTGAGAAAAATTGGATTTCTAGAGTTTTGCTTAGGGAGTGCTGCATTGAGAGAAGCGCATTGGAGTTCAGATCATGTAGGCAATTGAGTTTCCTCTGAGTTCTTTCTCTGATGGCTGCAGGCCAGAGCGCCCTGGTGTTGGTCATTGTGAATTATAAGTAGCCATTTCTTAGCTTGTGTCAGTTTGCCAGATGAGAAAACCAACTTGGCAGAAACATTTTTCCCCCTCCTTCCAACACACTGTATTTACTACCTCTGTTCACAGTGATCCCAGGCTTTCTTCATGCTTTCGTAGTAGAGACCATATGAAGGTTTTCATTAATGCTGAGATACTAAATAGCATTCTGTTATTGGTTGCAGCAGTCCTCGATGAGACCTTTCTTTGATAACTCACTGAGTAAACAGGCAATGTCAGCCTGTTGTCAGAGGCTGGAAAGTGGTTTAGATTCTTTGGCTTGACCTTGGGCCAGTCAAAGTATTCTTAATTGATTATTGCATGTCTCCTTTTGTGTGTGTGTGTGTGTATGCGCGCGTGCACGCTAGGCAGTGGGGTTAAGTGACTTGCCCAGGGTCACATAGCTAGTAAGTGATATGTGTCTGAGGCTGGATTTGAACTCAGGTCCTCTTGAATTCGGGGCCGGTGCTCTATCCACTGTGCCTCCTAGCTGCCCCACACGTCTTCTTTCTTACCCCACCTTGTTGTATGAGATAACCCTTTCATTTCAGAAGGATAAACATGGAGCACCTTATCATTGTCATTATTTTTATTAATAACAGACATTTTTTATAATTCTTTAAGGATTCCAAAGCATTTTACGTATCGGTCATTCAGTAAACATTTATTAAGCGCTTGCTATATGCCAGACACTGTGCTAAACACTGGGAATACAAAAAGAGGCAAAAGACTGGCCTTGCCTACAAGGACCTTACAGTCTGATGGGATATTATCTCATTAGAACCTTATAACAAAACCTGTGAGATAGGGGCTATCTGTTAGTCCCATTTTACTGATGAGGAAACTGAGGATCCGAGAAGTTGACTGATTTGCCCACGTTCACACTGCTAGTACATATTTGAGGTGGGCTTTAAACCTGGGGTCTCCTTGCCTTTTTTAAAAAAAAAATTAATTTATGGGATAAAACAAGCATTTCCATAACATAGTATAATTTTAAAAGATGATTGCATATGAAACTGTATATATATTATATACAACTTGCTACTCCTTTTGAAGTTAACATGTAAATTTCTGTTCCCTGGCTGTGCGCTGCCCCCCCCATTACCACCCTAGACATGATGTTCATCCGCTATGCCATACTAACTCCTTGAGTATAAGACGAGTTATTATAAACTTTTGAAGTACAGTTCTCACTCTGAATTATTCAAGACATGTGGTATTGTTCTCTCTTCCTTTCCTCATTTCAGTTTTAGGCTCTTGTTTACCAGTTTTCTTTCCTGTGTATCTTGATGAGCTGTCAGGAGATAGAGTCTCTAGAGGTACAGGCAGAGTTGAGGGGACCCTAATAGACATTCCAAGAGCTGCAATTCATCATAAGAGAAATGGCCTTGTTCTTCCTGATGGAACTATGGCAGCTTGTTCTGTGCCATCAAGATCGCTGTCAGGTAGCTCCTCTCCATTCAGGGTGACTTCTATTAATGTTATGGGACTTAATAAGGCAGACAGACATATTTTAACAACCCCTGGGAGCCACTGGCTAAGTAGCATTTCTGTAGGAGGCACTAAGTACAAATGGAGCATGAAAAGTGGGAATGTAGTAAAGCAGATGAAAGTCATTGGGGTTTTTTCCCTGCTTCCTTGAGGGAATGATTATCTCCTTTCAAAAATGAACTTATCTCAATACTGGCCCTGCTGTTCACGTCTCCTGCCTGGTTTGTTGTTGTAAACACTGAGAAGAGTCCTGTGCTCCATCCTCCAAGGTCCTGTAGATCCTTTCTTTAATTAGCATTAAACTGTATTGCAAAAGATTTAAAGTAGTCCCAAAACAATGTCAGGACCCAGGCTGATGAGGAGAAAACTCTGTGGTAATGAGATGTTCTAATATCCAGCATTGGAGAGGCAGAATCATGTAGTGGATAAAGTGTGGGCCTTAGGGTTCAGAATCCATCAATCAGTAAGTGTTTTATTAATTAAGTGCCTGCTACGTGCCAGCATTGGGAATAGGTATATAAAGAAAGAAACATTCCCTACTCACAAAGAGCTTAAGAGTCTAATGGGGGAGACAGCAAGTACATATATAAGCATAGAGAGCATGAATATAAAGTGGATAAATGTAAATATAAACAAAATAGTTAAAAGCAAGATAATTTGGGAGAGTACTGTCCAACGCATTTACAATGCATTCTAGATTTATGAAGAGAAGATGAGGAAAAAGAACTAAAATAGCTTATTTCCTGTGAGAGTGAATTTAACTATTTGGAGGAGAAATATAAAGATCCTTGAGATTTTAATCATTTTACTTGTTTAATAATTTTGACTAAATTGAATGATGCAGAACTCCTTATCAATTATCTCTTTATTGTGAGGGTTCGAGGTGGTTTTAACTGATCTTCCACACAGTTAAAATATAAGTAATATGTCTATTTCATTAATGATTTCATTGTTAATAAATTTTGTATTCAGTAATTTCAATATTGAATTATCAGAGGTTAAGAGATTTAATAGAAATATGAGTATTTACTTTTAGGAAGGGAAGTTTCTACAGTTTGTTTATTAAATAATATTTGATAAAACTGGGTATTGTTTCAGCCAACTGATGAAATAGTTAGAAAGAGGTTGTAATTTTATTAATTAGAAAGAAAATATCCAAACACACTCCTAGATTACCATAGAATTTGGGATGATAAAATTACATATGAGAGTAATTGAAGTAGCAGCTGAAGGGTGATATTCAAGTGAGGTTGGTAGACCTGTCCCCTGCCTTGAAATGTTGATGTCTTCATGCCTCCCTTCCTCTTTTCCCTTACCGATCAAATCCTGTGAGTTTTAATTTCATTGCTTATCCAACTCTTCTGTTTCATTTTCACCAGTGCTCCCTCTTTCCCCAGCCAAGCACACAGTTCATCCTTTCATCACCTCATGCCTATGATGGCTTCCCTATAACCATTACCTATCCAGTTGAGACACTTCTGCTAGATTAATTTGCTTTTTTAAAAAAATAGTCTTTTTTTGTTAGCACTTAAATATTCAGAAACATGAACATTTCAGAATACAAAATAAAGAATAAAAAAAGAGGACTGGGTATGTCTATGGAAGATGCACTACTAAACTGAAGGTTCCAGCCTCCAACCTTGTTGAGTTGATAGCTACTTTACCTAGTTTTTGTCTTCATTTCAGATTTATGGCAAAGGAGGGAAGAAAGCCATCCAGACAGATGAATGGCGGAATGACCCCATCGAGGAAAGACTGGAGTATGCCCTTGTTAAGGTATGTTAGGAGAACAGAGCTTCACTGGGTTGGAAGGAAGTACAGAGAGCGCTCATAGGTAGGACGTTCCAAAAGTCTGAAGGCCGTTTTAATGGGTGAACTGCCCTCAAACTTTGAGGACACCCCACGTATAAGCGTGGTCTGCTCATTTGCATGATCATTGGTGGAGGAGTCTCTTGGTGTTCAAGAAAAAGGAGCTAATACAAGGAATCCATCAGGAAATTCACAAATTTTCCTGAACACTTAATTCGTGCATGGTGCTGTGACTATATCTGATGCCTAATTTTTGCAACTCTTAGGTGTTATTTAATATTTCTCTGGCAGCAGTGTTTTTAAAAAGTCAGTGCTGTTTGGTATTTTGTAGTCCTTCACTTCCTACTGCCAGAGACAGGTTTGAGTTATAGGATCACAGAATTTTAGAGTGGAAAGGGACCCCAGAACTCATCCACAGTGGTTCTCGCAAACCTTTTCATCCCTTCTCAAACCTCCCATTGCTTCCCTTTGCCTTGCCCTTTTAGCTTAGTTCTTTACCTCATATTTTATGTAAAAAATTGAGACTGTGAGTTCCCTTTTCTCCCCCTTCCTCATCTCTTATCACACAGATGCCTTCTACTGCTGTTTCCTCCTTCACCCCTGTCTCACATGATGAAATGGCCTTACTCCTCACCAAGGACAACCCTCCACTTGTTCAAGTATTCCCATTCCAGCCTGTCTCTGCCAGCAGATCACCCCCTCTGTCATCTCTACTCTTTTCACTTATCATCATCTCTCCCTGTCTGTTAGCTGTATCCATATTGCCTGCAAACATGCCTATATGTCCTTCATCCTTAGTAACTAGACTCCTTGAAAAGGCCTCTATTTTTTTTCTTCTTAACCCTTTACAGTCCAGCTTCTGACCTTATCATTCCACTGAAGCTGCTCTCTTCAGAGTTATCAGTAATCTCTTAGTTGCCACATCCAATGGCCTTTTCTTAATCCTTATTGTCCTTGACCTCTCTGCAGCCTTTGACACTTTGATCACCCTCTCCTCCTAGATAAATTCTTAACTTTGAGGACAGTGCTCTCTCCTGGGTGTGTTTACCTGTCTACTCCTCAGTCTCCTTTGCTGGGTCCTCATTACGCCCTCTAATCCTAGGCAGTGTTCTGTCCTGGGCCCTCCTCTCTTCTTCCTCTATGCTCCTCTACTTGGGGGCAGCTAGGTGGCGCAGTGGATAGAGCACTGGCCCTGGAATCAGGAGGACCTGAGTTCAAATCCAGCCTCAGACACATAACACTCACCAGCTATGTGGCTCTGGGCAAGTCACTTAACCCCAATTGCCTCGCAAAAAAAAACAAAAAAAAACCAAAAAAACCCCCAAACAAATAAATAAATATACTACTCCACTTGGTGATCTCATCAGCTCCCATAGATTTAATCACCACCTCTATGCTGATGACTCTCAAATCTTCCTATCCTGCCCTATCATCTCTGCCGACTTCTCGGCTTACATCTCCAGCTACCTTTCAGACATCTCAAACTGGATATCTAGTAGACATCTTAAATTAAACATGTCCAAAATGGAGCTCATTATCTTTTGAACCCTCCTCACCTCCATACTTCTGTATTATTATAGAAAGCAACACTATCCTCCCATCCCTTAGGCTTGCAACCTAGGAGTTATCTTTTGTTCTTCATCTCTCTCACCCTCACCTCCCCCCTTGTCCAATCTGTTGCCAAGACATAAGGTTTCACCTCTGCAACAAGTCTCAAATAAACTCTCTTTTCTCCCCTGACACTGCTACCACTCTAGAGCAGGCCCTCATCACCTCATTCCTGGATTATTCCAATAGTCTGCTGTTGGGTCTGCCTGCTCAAGTCTCTCCCCACTCCAATCCATCCTCCACCAAATCACCAAAGTGATTTTCTTAAAGTACAAGTCCAGCTGTGTCACTCCCCTACTCAGTAAACTCCTGTGGCTCCCTATTGCCTCCAGGATCAAATACAGAGTGCTTTGTTTGGCATTCAAAGCCATTCATAATCTAGCCCTCTCCTGTCTTTCCAGTCTTCTTACACTCTGCTTCCTGCCGAGTACTCTTTGATTCAGTGATATCAGCCTCCTGGTTGTTTCAAGAACAAGATCCTCCATCTCTTGACTCTTGGTATTTTTTCTAGCTGTTCTTCTTGGGTCGAATGATCCCCCTCCTCGACTCCACCTACTGACTTCCCTGGATTTTAAGTCCCAACTAAAATCCCACCTTCCTTAGGAAGCCTTTCCCAACCCCTCTTATTTCTAGTGCCTTCTCTTCTCTCTGTTAATTATCTCCTATTTTTCCTGCATATAACTTGCTTTGTGTATATTTGTTTGCATGTTGGCTCCCTGATTAGACTGTAAGCTCCTTGAGGGCAGGGACTGTCTTTTGCCTCTTCTTATATCCCCAGGGCTTAGCACTGTGCCTGGCACGAATTAGGTACTTAATAATTGTTTATTGTTTGATATTATCAAACTCCCATTTCCATAGGCAAGTAAACCACTGTGCACAGACTTGCCCAAGGTCACACGTGTGGTTAGTGGTAAAGACTAGACCAAAAAGCTTGTCTCTTCCTCTCCTAGTCCTGTCTTTTGTTGATTACATCCCACTTTTCCTCTTAACTCCTACACCTGATGTCTTGTGTTTTGCTTGCTTTTCATCTGGGTGGCTTTGGGCCTGGCAGTCTGCTTTGTACCTTATTCATTCTCTGCCCTTAGTCCCTTAACCTCTCTCAGTTTCCCCACATATGAAATTTTGGTGGGAAAGTTTCAGAAGTAATATCAGAATATACATGTATATTATTATATTAATTATATATGATTATTATATTTATATTAATATATTATATATAATTTCAGAAATAAACAATAAAGATATCAGAAATTTAAAGTCTTTAAGGCTACTACTAGAAGACAAAGCAGGCTTTGTTGTTTTTGCTTAAAATTTGTATTTTGGTATTCACTCTCAAGTCCTCAGAGAGCCTTCGATAGAACTGAGTTTTCACATATGATTGTTAAAACTCTGTTGAACTTTTATTTTATTTTATAGTCAGTGTTTCTGCATTGTTTTTCTTCTTTCAGGGCATTGAAAAATATATCGTAGAGGATACTGAGGAAGCAAGAATAAACAAGGACAGATATCCCCGACCTTTGAACATAATTGAAGGGCCGCTGATGAATGGCATGAAAGTAGTTGGTGACCTCTTTGGGGCTGGAAAGATGTTTCTTCCTCAGGTTGGCAAAAGAATCGGGGGCAGAGGTGGAGGTGGGGGCAGGCGGCAGTAGAAATCCTTACATTGTTGTCATTTCCTTGTCTTATGACCAATAGTTACTTTGGAACAACTTCATTCAATTAATCAAGCCTCTGTTAAGGACCTACTATGTGTGGTGCTGTGATATGTATTGGAGTTAGAAAGTCTAAAATGAAACCATCTCTGCCCCCAGGGAGCTTAACAGCATTTCAGGAGAGACATGCATAATTTGTGTGTGTACATATACACACACACACACCCCTAAATACCCATATTTTTATAGACTGAGAATACACACAAAATAAATATAAGGTAAATTTTTGTAGGGGCATGTGGGAAAGACACTAGCAGGGGTAGGGAACCTGTGACCTGAAGGCCACCCCTGCACTAGAGGTTTGGTGGATCAGGAGAAGCCTCATGTAAGCAATGGTTTTTGATCAGAGCTTTAAAGGAAACAAGGGATTCTAACAGGTAGAGATAAGGAGGGAGTGAATTCCAGGTATGAGACTGTGTCTTTAAAGGCAGCATTTGTTATTTCTCTGGGTTTAGGTTAAATTGGGAGCTCAGAGAATTAAAGATATTCCCTTCTTCTCCCTCCTTCCCCCTCTCTCCCATCCGTTCCAGCTGACTCTCAAGTAAAGAGGAGTGCCTGGAAAATCTATCTTTTGTAAGATTGGAGCTCGTAGGTCACCTGAGAATATTCTTTTCTTTGGACCCAAATCCCCTTCCCCTCTTCACCTTCAAAAAGAAAGAAAACAAAGTCTCAAATCTCCTTTTAATATTTGCTTAGAAGTACCGATTTCTAATTTGGCCTACTGATGCTAACATCCCAGGATGATCTATTTAAAACAAATAGACTCCATCAGAACTAGAATGCATTAATTTATTTTTATTTATTTTTTATGGATAGCAGTAACGCTTGGGCTTAATTTACAGCAGTTGCAGAGGTGGGGATAGAATCACTCAGTATTTATTGAGTGCCTTGCAGGTTCTGTGCTAAGTGCTGGGGGCCTGTGATATACTTATACAAGAAGTATAAGACATGCTTTTGCTCAAGTTTAGTTGAGGAGATCCGGGACAGATGCACAGAAAAATTAAAATTATCAGTGGAAAAGATGGCACAAAGCAGGGCATGATCTATTGCCCAGAAATGATATTTAATCATTTCAACAAACATTTATTAAGGGCCTATTAAGGGCCTCTTGGCTTCTCTGGCTTCCTTCAAGCCCCAGCTAAAACCTCACCTTCTACAGGAAGCTTTTCCTACTCCATCTTAGTTCTGGTGTTGATTATTTCCAGTATATCCTGTCTATAGCTTGTTTGTATGTGGTCATTTGTGTGTTGTCTCTCCTGTTACACTGTGAGCTCCCTTAGGGCAGGAGCTGTCTTTTGCCTTTCTTTGTAACCTCATGCTTGGTATAGTGGCTGGCACTTAGTGGGTGCTTCCTGACAGACCAAAGATACAAAGACAGAATTTTCCTTGCCTTCAAGGGGATATACCATGTGCAAAAGTAAGTAAATCTAAAGTATAAGAGAGAGAATAGGCTCTGGACCTATGATTTCTTTCATAAGAGTGTAGAATTCCTGGCATTGCCCTCTACCAATGTAAGTTGGCATTTTCTCTATGACTTACAATTTGGAGTGACCTAGAGCAGAGGTGTCTAATATATGGCCCCCAACACCCCCAAATGTGGCCTGAACCATACTGAAATGTATTTGGGAAATATTGAACAAAATAAATAAAACTGCAATAAGATAGATAATATAAAATTTAAAACTAAGTCAGTATGTAGTCTGCAAGGATCCTTATGTATGATTTAGTGGACTGCTTCCCCCTTCCCATTTCTATTTGAGTTCAAGGGAGTTAGCAGTAATAACTGAAGTCAGAGAAGGCTTCATGTAGGAGGAAGCATTTGAATTGATTGAAAGAAGTCAGGGGAATCTAAACATGAGAACAGAGGAAGAACAGAATTCGAAAGATTGCTCATTATGGGCTGGGATTGTCTGGGAGGGTTTGACCAAAATGATGCTTGAGCTAATAACCCTTGGAGGATGGGTAGGATCTGGACAGGTGAAGAGGAGAGAGAACAGCATGAGCAAAAGTGTGGAGGTAGAAAAACACAAAGCCCCTTTTTTGGTTTTGAGTTCTATTGTTCTCCTGGGTTTGACTTTAGTAACTATTTCTGCTTTGCTGACTATTCCTTGGTCTCACTCTAGTGAAAGCTCATTATTTTGTCAAGTGATTTGGGCCTGGAGTTAGGAGGACACAAGCTCTAATGTTGTCTTGAGCACTTTCTAGCTCTGTGATCTTTGACAAGTCATTCAAACTCTCTCAGCCTCAGTTTCCTCATCTTTAAAATAGTAATAGTAACAATAGTACCTCCTTTCCAGGGTTGTTTTGAGGGTAAAAGGAGATAATATTTGTAAAGTGCTATGTAAATACTAGCTATTCTCTGAAATTTCCCCAAAACAAATGGATTAATAATTATCTGATTATTTTTGTCTTTCCAGGTAATAAAGTCAGCCCGTGTCATGAAGAAAGCAGTTGGCTACCTCATTCCTTTCATGGAGAAAGAGAGAGAGGAAGACAGAGCTCTTACTGGGAATGTGGAAGAAGAGGCAAGTCATTGTCTGCCTGGATGACCCTTTGGAGGGTTGGCCTGGAAGAGAGTGTGTTGGGTGGGGACAGATGGTGTTGCTTTTGGACTTTGCTGAGGTCATTGCCTAGAGTGAAGTGCAGAGGAAATAATAGAGAATCCCTTTAGAGGCAGCTGGGTAGAGTGCTGGACCTGGAGTCAAGAAGACACTCAACCTGTGTGATCCTGGGCAAGTCACTTAACCTCTGTCTGCCTCATTTTTCTCTACTGTAAATTGGGATTTCCCAATTTGGCACTTAGTGCCACTGACTTCCCAACCCAAAATGCCCATCCCTGGCCACCACTCTTCTATGATCTCCCCCATTCAAAAGTATGCTCCTTGAGAATCAGACTGTTTTTGTATTTGTATCCCCCCATACTTAACATGGTCCCTGGAACAAAATAAGCCCTTAATAAATGCTCTTTTCATTCACACATTCAATTGCTTTCATCTGGAAATTATGAGTTTTCATCTGAAGAATAACCCCAAGCTAGGGATTTGTAGCAGCAAGTTCAAAAGAGCACTCACTTAAGGATACTCTAATACATGAAAATCAGAAGGGAAGGAAACCAGCACTTATTAAGCACCTGCTAAGTGCCAAGCCCTGTGCTAAGCCCTTTACAATTGTTACCTTGTTTGATCCTCACAACAGCTCTGGGAGCACTTTATAATGGTTATCTTATTTGATTTTCAAAATAATCCAGGGAGACAGATGCTATTATTATCCCCATTTTACAGTAGAGAAAAATGAGGCAGACAGAGGTTTAAGTTTTGTAGAATACTTTATAGTTGTCTTCTCCTTTAATCCTATGAGGTAGTTGCTATTATGATCCCTGTTTTACAGATGGGGAAACAACTTCCAGGGCCACTTGATATAGTGAATTCTCACCAATTAGGTGCAAAGAAGCCTCATGGCAAGCCAGGGGCAGAGGGTAGAGCATGGCATCATGGCAGGAAGATAACCACAGTATAATGTTCCTTATCAGTATTTTTTATTGATAATTGGCCCCTATAGAGAAACAATGTTTTGGGGGGACTGGGGTGGGTGGGGGGAGTTGTAATGGGCAAATCATTTATTCTTGTTTGACCAACCATTTAGCCTGATTATGAGCCCAGCCTAGCTCTGCTTTGTTCTATCCACACAAAGTCCTCCAGCTTGATTAGCTTGATGAGCTCCCCATAAAGTAGATTGTTCTGGTGCTTAGGACTTAGAACCCTAAGGATTATCATGTAGTTTTGTACAAAGTAGGCAGCCCCACCTGATCATGTCTGCTGGTGGTTGTCCTTTTGATGGCAATACTTATTGCCACAATAATGCTGTTCCCTTTATATAACATTTAACAATTCACACATTGGCTCATGTGCAGTCTCGTTTTATCTTAACGACTTATGAGATAAATAGGGCAGTTGGTAGTATACCCATTTTACCGATGAAAAAACAGGTTCAGGAGGCAAACAGTAAATAGTGTTGCCAGGACAAGAATTGAGGCCCTCTTATTCTTTGACCACTGCTGTTTCCATCATGCACCCCCGCTACTTTTCACTGTCAGTAGGACCTAAGCAAATTTGTTTTAACATGCTTGAATAATGACTTGTTTCTACATGTTTGTCACTTCTAGATTCCCTGCCCATGGTAGATAAGAGCCTTCCTTTGTAACAAAGAAAATCATTTAAGCAGAACACAGGAACTGTATGCAATATTCTGTACCCGTAGCCCTCTACTTCTTTAAGGAAAGGAGGGAGATGCTTCCTTATTTCTTCTGAGGGACCATGATTAATCGTTAGAGTTACTCAGCATTTGACTTCATCTTAGCGCTACTTTTATTTACACAATCTTAGTAATTTTCTATATTACCTTCCTGACTGTGCTTACCTTCCCTCTGAACCAGTTCATTCATGTCTTAGATTATTTTTTATTAGTGTTGATAGGTTCGTGCTCATTGAGCATTTCCTACACTTTCTCATCTTTATTTCTTTGTCACCAGTAGTGCGCTTACTTGATATCCAGGCTGGGCACTGAATACTAGTACTGCTACCACTACTACCACCACCACCCATTACTATTGCTACTCCTACCACTACCACCGCCGCCACCACCACCACCACCACCACTACCACTACCACTACTACCACTACTATTTAGCTAGCTAACTAGCATTTGTATAACGCTTTTAAGTTTTGTAAACTACTTTACAGTTGTCTTCTCATTTAATCCTATGAGGTAGTTGCTATTATGATCCCTGTTTTATGGATGGGAAAATAAAGCAGATAGATGTTAAATGAGTTGCCCAGGGTCACACAGCTAGTAAGTGTCTGAGGCTAGAATGGAACTCAGATCTTTGTGACTCCAGTTCTGACACTGTTTCCAGAGTGCGACCTACCCACCACTCTGTGAGACACTGCTTTGGTTGGGGTTTGCCGGTATAGTTGCTAGGTGTGGAACAGAGATTTCTGTCTAAACTCAGCTGATTTCTATGATGATTGAATCCATGACCTTGACCTTATCCTCTAATCAGGTATATTAATGGCCTAGGGAGAGATCTTTTGATCATTTCCATCTTTAGCTGTCAGCTTAGAGATGACATGGTCCTGGACTTTCTTTGTGTCAGGTTATCTAGGTTCCTTTTTCTTCATAAATGAGTCTCTTTGCTTTACTGTTGTATTAAATACATTTCTATCCTAATGTTTGACTAAAATGCATGATCTGCTGCAAGCCCTTCACAATAAAATACCCACCTGCTTGATTTACACCTGCAGGACCCTTACCAAGGCACCATTGTGTTGGCGACTGTTAAAGGTGATGTGCACGACATAGGCAAGAACATTGTAGGTGTAGTCCTGGGCTGTAATAATTTCAGGTAAGAGTTTTAAGGGTCCATATCTTAGAATCCTTTCCTGTTTAAATAGTCATTCACTCAGTAAACATTTTTTAAGCACTTACTATGTGCTAGGTACTGTGCTAAGCACTGGGGATACAAAAAGAGGCAAAAGACAGACCCTGACCTCAAGGAGCTTAAATGGTTTAAAGATTCAAGAGATGCTTGTCAGTGTGTAAGGGAGCATAGGAATGGTCAGGAATTAAAGCATTTGATCAGCTTGATCAAATGGCAAGAGTATAGGTAGGTCCTCATCAGTTCCTTTCACCCCAGTGACTATAGGGGCCTTTTAAAAATTTATGAATAGGCTTTTTTTTATTTAATTTTATTTTCAGTTCTAAATTCTCTTCTTCCCCTTTCCCTTCTCCCACCCATTGAGAAGGCAAGAAAAGCATAGTCCATTATCAATATATATACTCATGCAAAACAAATTTCTGTAGAAGTCATGTTCAAAGAGAGGACAGGAGGGTGAGAGAGAGAGACAGAGACAGAGAGAGAGAGGAGGAAGGGAATATAATGCAATACATGCTTGGATCTGCCCTCTGTGTCCCTCAGCTCTCTATGTGGAGATGGATAGCATGTTCCATCATGAATACATTGGAATTGTGATTGGTTATTGTATTGATCAGAGTTCTGAAGGCTTTCACAGTTCATTATTTCACACATCCTATTCCTTTTCCTCACCAGATTTATAAGATTTTGTAGCTAATGTTCCGTGAGGTTATATTGAATTTCAGTCCTGTATTTTTCAGTAAAAAGGGTTACATTGAAATGGGAAAACTGTAATTGTTTTTGTACAGTGACTCTATAGGGGCACGTACAATTAAGTGCTTTTAAAATTTTATGATGATGAGACTAAATTTTTGGGCTGACATATACATGGTGAAGTCCTATTGTAATAAATGCCATTGTAAGGAGGATTTATCCATAACAGAATGCTTTTTACAATCCAATAGATGGCTTATAATGACAGTGCCTTGTTAATCTGATTACAATGGATTCTTTATAATGAATAATCCAGTATAATTAATTGTTTTTGGCTACCTGTCTACTCAGGGGTAAATCTCAATCAAGTACTTTTACTTTCTTTATTCTGTAGCTATAGAGAGCAGAGTTGGTTTTTCATGATTTTTAGTTCTTTTTTGATAAAATAACTAATTTTGGTTACATGAAATTGAAAAGCTTTTTCATAAACAAAATGAACACCTCAGGGATAATAATATAAGTGGTTGACTAGGAAGAAAACTTTGGTATCGGGCATCTCTAAAGAAGGTTTGCTGTCTAAGATAGGTAGACAGCTGATAGAAATATGTAAGACCAAAAGCCATTCCCCAGTAGAGGAGTGGTCAGTCAGGTAGTCAATAAGCATTTATTAATTGCCTACTTTGTTCCGGGAACTGTACTAAGCATTGGGAGTTCAAAGAAAGGCAAAAGACAATCGCTGCATAGGAAGAAACATTTTTCAGAAGAAGAATTGCAAGCTATTAACAACCATGTGAAAGAATACTTCCAATTACCTTCACTAAGAGAACTGCAAATAAAAACAACCCTGAGCTTTTACCTTACACGCAAATAATTTCTTTTCATCATGTTCCTTTACTACAATGAGGCAGAGCACCAGCTCAGTTCACCACTAAGTCCTTAAAAATAGGACCTATAATTTCTAATATTGTACTCATCATAGTGAATGTAAAACACAACAAAACCATTGGAAAGGCCAGGGGCCTTTTGTTGTTATAATACGCTCTTAGCTATATTGGATATATCCCTCACATTTTAGGGGTAAGATGTTCTACGCCCAAATCTCTTTTGAGAATGCTACTTCTCAGTGTCCTATTGCTGTTGATTTCTGTTAGCATTCTTCTCTTGTCCCTAACTCCCATGAAACTGAGGCAGACGTTCAATTGTAATTAAACTCACCAAATACTTATGCTTGAGATGCTGTCCTGCTGTATTTGGTCATTGCTGAGATTAGTCAGTAGATAGTTGAGAAGATCAAGCTGGGAGTATTTTTTTTTATATGAAGATATTTGAAAAAGTGACACTTTCCAGAGTATCCCCCTCTCTTTTAAGTACAAAATATTAACAGTTGTAGTGAGTTACTAATTTAAGCCAGAGTTTTGACTAGCACATTCTGCATGAAAAATTTCTCTATTTTCTGCATACTGAGATTTTTGTCTTTATCCTTGTCATGGAGAAAACTTTGTGGTGGAACCTTTAGATTTTCCATCTTAAAAGGCAGGAAGACTTGTCTCCTACCTTAATCCACCTTGCCCAATGGCTCATGGTTTATTACGTAATTATTTGGACCACATGGCTGAGTCACACTGCATCCTGGTAGCAGCACACCTACATTTCAGAAACAGAAAAAAGTAGGAAAAAAAAGCAGCCTCTTAAACTGCTGAAACTGTAGAATTAAAGTCAAGCACAGCAAATGTTGGACATCATAATAGGGATTTGGAGGAAAGTAGCCCACATCCACCCATCATCTTAGGACTGTATCCTACTTTATCTATGTTCAGTGATATTTAAACAGATTCCATCATGTTTCATCTGTACCTTGTACAGACTTTATATAATGCTTTATGCATGGGCACTGAAGAAATATCTGTGGCTTGTTACTTGAGAGTTTAGCTCAGTGATGTATTTTCTGAATTAAAAAGTAATGTGAAGCCTCCTAGTGATTTCTAAAGGATAAATTTTAAAATGACATTTTTTTTTTTTTACACCACCTCTGATACTACCTTTGTCATGTTGGGCAAGGTACTTAACCTCCCAGGGCCTCAGTTTCCTCATTTGTAAAACAGAGGGTTCAACTAAACGGCCTTTTTCTTCCAGCTCTAAATCTATGAACATGAATTTATTATTATTTTTTTTTTTACTGTTTTTCATAGATAATTTGATCTTTCTTATATTTACTTTTGTCATTTTGTAGCCAAATGAGAGATTGAGTTCAGGGGAAGAAGAGACTGAGGGATATGAGGAAGGCTGCATGGAGGAGGAAGGGAAAATTGAAGAGAGATGTTAGGTAAAGATGAGAGAACTGAGGAGAAATCAAGTGCTTGCTCTGTGTCAGGCATGGTACTAGGCCATGATATACAAATATAAACAATGGAACGATCCCTATGCTGAAGGAGGGAACATGAGAAAGGGGAGAGTAGTGGGGGAAGGGATTTAGGAAAATGGGTTTAGGAGCTAGAAAATCTCTCCCTCCTTCCCCTCTCCCTTATGTCTCCCTCCCTCCAGCCCCCCTCATTTCTCCCTCTCTCCCCCCTCCTCCTTTCTTCCCTTCCCCCTCCTCCCTCTCTGTTTTCCCCATTCCTCTCTTCCTTTCCACTCTCTTCCTCGCCCCCACCTTCTCTCTCCCCTCCTTGTCCATCTGTCCTCCCCTAATCTCCTCCACTCCTTCTTTTCCCTCTTCCATCTTCTTCTCTCCTCTGTTTTCTTCCTTTTTTTTTTTTTTGAGGCAGTCGCAGTTGAGTAACTTGCCCAGGGTCACAGCTAGTAAGTGTTTGAGGCTGGATTTGAACTTGGGTCCTCCTGATTCCAGGGCTGGTGCTCTATCCACTGCACCTCCTCTCTGCTCCTCTCTTCTGTTTTCTGTCATATACCTTCCTGTGGCAGTCTTCGCTGTTAAACCAAGAATTTGGATAACCAGAGTTTCATTAATAGGACCAAAAATGCTTATGTAGTGCCAAATCACTGCTTTTGTGCTCACCCATACTTGGTTATTAGAATCTGAATGTTCCATAGATCTTGAAGAGGTTGAATGGAGTATCATTACTTTGAAATTATCCCAGATTTTATTTTTTAATGTATTTCGGGGGGAAAAAATCACGTTATCTTCCTCAGTTTTAAAATTATGAAAAACCATTTTACCAAAGAATTTAAAATGTATGCTGTGGTTTTATAAATCTGTTCAACAGCAGCATATAAAATTAGGCTGCAAAAATAATGACACAAGATTTGTGATTAGAAATAAAGAGAACAGTAGTAAATCAAATATAAGGCCAAATCGGAGATTCCCTATTCCTTCCTTCCAGGAAGGGCTTCTCAAAATGATGATTGCTTCATGAATTGAGAATCTTTTGGCCTTAAGCTATTCAGTTATAAAGCTTATGAATGGAGCCTCCCGTCCCTCCCCCCCAAACTCTCTTGCATCCGGGGATCTTCCAGAGGCATGCCTATTTATAATACAGCAGTGCTTCATGGGTCCAGTTAAAAATGTTAGCTTCCCTTTTGTCCCCAGCATTTTCTCATTAATTTTCTCAAATCTCTCTTTTTCTGCCATAGGGTTATTGATTTAGGAGTCATGACTCCCTGCGATAAGATATTGAAAGCTGCTATCGACAACAAAGCAGGTGTGGTAAAACTGACAGTACTTTCAGGCCTATTTACTAAATGACTGTTCATTTGTCAGTGCGTGATAATGTGCCTCCAGATGTGTGATCCATGGGGGATTTACAAGTGAAACAATTAAAAAACTCATTATCTGGTGGGACTATTCCAGGTGGTAGTGAGTTCTATTGCATTTGGGAGGTGGAGTTTGGGAAAGCAGGTTAAGATTCAGTGGAACCTGTTTATAACTAAGGTCCTGGGAGGATCTAAACCTTTCTAGATTAAGTGTGTGATAGCATACTTTAGTTGTATATGATTTTAATGAAGTACTTTCATATCTGTATAATCATGAACTAGGGCTAATGCAATTGGATGGTTGCCCAAAATGATGTACACTATAATAGTTTCAAATCTCCGGTTGCATTAGCAACCAAGATCAAAAGGTGGTAAAAATTCGGCTTTTAGAAACACTTCCTAGGACAGCCTTTTCTTCTACTATAAGAATTTCTTGTTGGGTCTAGTAGATTTTATTAGAAAATGGTTTATAAGATGGTCCATTCCTTCTATTTCACCCTTTATTCCCTCCCCTTTTTAAAATAGATATAATTGGCCTGTCGGGACTCATCACTCCCTCTTTGGATGAAATGATTTTTGTTGCCAAGGAAATGGAGAGATTAGATATAAAGATTCCTTTGTTGATCGGAGGAGCGACCACTTCCAAGTAAGTCAGATAAATGGAAGGATGATATTCATTAAAGTGTTCTTAAGTGTCTTTTTGAAACACAAGGAAAAACCTTGGTCTCCTTATAGTGTGTATAGATTTGTTTGTTGTATATATAAGGAACTGCCCTTTCTCAGCTTTGAAACTAGAATACTGAGAACTCTAGTGAATTTTTGGATTGTGTTGTTTCTCTGTCCTTGGAGAAAAACTCCTTTTCTGTTTTCCTGGGACTCCTTATTCTTAATAAGTCTCTGTGATGAGTGTTAGGGTCCTTGACTCTATTAAAATTAAAATTCAGTTCAGTGTCTGTTGCACATCGAACTAGAATCTTAGATTTAAAGCTGGAAGGAACCTCTATGTTCAGCTAGTCCAGGGAGGTTTAGTCTTTCTTATGTCACATGCTAAATTTCAATTACAGGTTAGTGAAAACAAAGATGTATTTTTTTCCCTTGTCCAAGTTTGTGGACCCTGGGTTAAGAGTCTTTGCTGTTTTCTAACCCCTTTGTTTGACAGATGAAGAAATTGTTGCCCAGGGCAGTTAGGTGACTTGCTCACAGTCACACAGGCAATAAGTGGCAGAACCAGGATTTGCATATAGGTCTTGTGACTCCATGTCCAGCTCTCATTTCCCATATCACATGACTATAATGCGCTAAGTGGTATGAATGTTTATAGAGATGAATAGGACATGTTCCCTGGAGGTTATAATCTAGTAGGGAAGATATGGCTCATACAAAAATAATTATAATGATGTGGAAAGAAGGCAGGTAGTAAGGGATGTTAGGAAAGTATAGAATGGTATAAGAATACAGGAGAGAGAGAGAGAGAGGTGGGGAGAGAGGAGAGAGAAAGAGATCATTTTTGACTGAAAGGATTAAGGAAAAGAACACATTTGAGTAGAGGTTTGAAGAATTAGTATGATTTTGATAAGCAGAGATGGGGAGAAAGGCATTCTAGGCAGTGGCAATGGCATAGATAAAAGCATGAAGGAAGGAAAATGCAGGTGTGTTTGAGGAATGCGGAGTGGGTCAGTTTATCTTCATGGGGTCAGTGCAAGGTATGGTGGGCATATAAAGAAGGAGTAGGAACTAATGCTAGAAATATGGGGCCTACCCCGTCTCTTAGGAGTTTGCATAACGTGCTAAGTGATCCGTATTCTGTTCTGTAAGCATTAGGAAGTGGCTCAAGGATTTTGGGTGGGAGTTGGATTGGATCTTGTGCTTGAGGAAGATTCGCCTGGCAGTGGTGCATAGGATGGAATGCAGAGGGCAGATAGAGGCTGCGGACAGAGTAATTCATCGAGAGGGCTATTGCAGCATTCCATGTAGTGGGTTATGAAGCCTGAGCTAGGGTTGTGGTTGTTGTGACAGGAACAAAAGGCCATATGCTGGAGAATGTTTCGAGAAAGAATGGATGGGGTGGCAGCAGATTGGCTACAAGGGACAGTACTGGTCTCATTCACAGAAACAGGAAAGTCAGAAGGAGGAATGAGATTAGGGATGAGGAAAGTTGATGATGGTTTAGTTTTGCACAGTTTGAGTTACCAGTGGACCATCCAAGTAGATCTGCTCTGTCTCTGGTATTTGGCAATAGCAGGATGGGACTCAGGATAAAGGACAGGGCCGCAGGTATGGGAACAGTCTGCATAGACGTGTTGGTTGAGTGGATGACATCACCAGCACAAGAGTGTATATAAAGGCAGAAGAAAAGAGGACTGTCTTGGGGAGGTGGCGGGAGGGATACTCACACTGAGGAGGTGGTAGGAGATAGAGAATTAAACAAAGTAGTAGATGAGCTAGGGTTAGGAAATGAGATTGCTCACAGAAGTAGTAGGAGAGCCAGGAGAATAGTGTCACAGATGCCTAAAGAGGCGAGAGTAGCACGAAAGAGTTGTCAACAATGAATCATGATCACAGTAAGTCCTAGAATTATAAAGATATTCAGTAGAGGTGGTTTCGTGTGAATGGTGCCTAACTATTTATCTGTAGGTTTTTTCTTTATTTTTTTGTGGTACACACAGTTCTTTGTAACAACAAACAAGGCAATCAGAGCTAGAGTGATATATCCCTTTTCATCTCATCACTTGTTTAGTGTTTCATACATAAAAAGATAATATGACCCCTGTTTCATAGTGATTTCTACTTTTTCTGTTACAAATGTCACGATATGTTAAAACCACTATATCCTGAATATATTATTTTACTTAAAAATTTTTTAAAAAATTCTGAACTTAAAACACCAAGAAAATGAACATTTTCATGTACAAAGTATACCCAAAAAGAGGATTATGTGGAAAAATGTGAATCTCTGTTAATGCACAGCTTTTTTTTCAAGGATGCTGATCTATATATCCTTTGTTTTTCTTTTGGGCGTTAAAAAAAAAGTTTCAATGACTGTCTAGTCTTTCTTTTCTTCCTTTTTGGGCAATATTATTGAAAATGCCTGGCTCACTGCCAAATTCTTCCTCTCCCCAATGAAAAAAAAAAGAAAAAAACAATCCTTCTAACAAATAAGCATAGTCAAGCAAAAAAATCTACACATTTGGCAGGTTCAAAAATGTATGTCTTGATAGGCATGGTGGTGAATGCTTGTAATTCCTGTTCCTGGGGAGGTTGAGGCTAGTGGAGGGCTTGAGTTGCAGAGTTCTTAACTCCAATAAGACTAAAGCCAGTTGAGTGTTTGCATTAAGTTCAGTGCCAGTATGGTGAACTCTGGGAGTGGTGGGCTACCAGGCTGCCTAAGGAAAAGCAATCTGTCCCAGGTCAGAAAAACAGTGGATTAAAGCTTCTGTGTCAATCAGTATTAATATCTGGCCCATGAGTGACTCATGCACTTCCATCCTGGATGAGAAAGGGTGATCCAGTGTCTTCTCCAGTGGTGCACCCCCCACTCCCCACCCCAAGAGTATGCCTCATTCTCCATCTTGAGTCCACTACCTGTCTATTAATACGAGGTTAATGTACCTCACCTTCTGTCCTCTGAAGTCCTGATTAGTCATTGCATTAAATAGAGTTCTTAAGTGTTTCAAAGTTGTTTTTCTTCATAGTTTGTTCTGTTTCTGCTCACTGACTGCATGAGTTCATATAAGTTTTCCTGGATTTCTCTAAAACTGTCCTTTTAGTTCTAAGTCTTGTAGTTTAGTAATACTCCATAACATTCTAAATGCCATGATATGTACAGCCATTCTCAACTCCAGTTATTTGGCACCCCCTTAGCATCCAGTTTTTTGCTGTAACAAGAGTTGTTATAAAGATTTTTTGTTCATGTTGGTCCTTTTCCTCATTCTTTGATCTTGTTGGGTTATAGGCCTAATTATGGTATCATTGGGTTAAACGATATGCACAGCTTATTGAATTTGGGCACGCAGTCCCATTCTTTCCAGAATGACTTTCCAGTTCACAGGTCCATCAACAGCACATCAGTGGAATGCATCGGGGTTTACTACATTAAACAATTGATTCATTGGCTGCCATGCTTGAATGATTCAACATTTTTGAAATGTTATATTTCATTATAACGCTAGGTTGTTTTTTTTCCAAGAAGACTCCATAGTGGAGATTGAGGTTGAGTGGTGGAGTCACTTTCCATGGATATGACCATCCTTTGGTCTGGGAAGATTTTACTTAACCAGACAATGAACAGTTGGCTTTGTAGCATGAGTCTTTATTGGCTTAATAAGGTTTAACATAAGATTAGCTTTTTAGAGAGTTCCTGAGTTGCCATCAGAGCTGGAATCATTCCTTTTAAATAACAATTGTAAAATTAAAACTATAAATATTTAAATAAACAGAAATTATGGAATGTGTCTTAAGGTGTGTTAAATGTAAGCCCTGTTCCACATCACATGCAGCAGTATATGGTGAAAACAATTCAAAGCTCAAGGTCATATAAACAGCATGAAATAAATCATTGCCTCCACTCATGCCTCTCAGAACAGCACCAAATAAAACAACTCTTAATAACAAGTTCCGGCAGATGAATTTTTTTTAAAGCCCTCTGAACAGGGAAGAAATATTATGGTGTAATGAGGGTTAAGGTGACATTGGTTATTTACAGTTTTTACCTATTGAAAGTTAAGGAAATATTAACCACATGAATAAGTCATCCACCAACTGATGGTTGGTGCAACTCCAGAGTTGCAGAGTCTCTTTCTAGGATGTGGTCTTCTCTGAAGCCCCTGGGATGAAATGATTCCATGACCTTTCAGCATTTCTTCTTACACCCTGCTTCTTTGATTGTGTGTAAGCCCTGACTTTGCTGATCCTCTTTTGCTCGGTGCCTGTTGTCCTTCCTGAAAATGTCAGGAGAATGAAAGACAGTTACTGTGCATCCAGAGCAGATCTCCTCACTGCTCCCTCCCTTTCTCCACCTCCCATCAAAGGAGCCATGGTATAGTAGCCTTCGAAGAGAGAGGATTGCTTGTTCCTGAATGCTTTTACAGTACAGATAATAACCCATGTTTTGTCAATCAGTTTCGAATCCTAAATTCTAGATCCATTCTGAGGTAATGAAAATGAAGCCTTAGCCTGTAGTCTTTGGTCTTTGGAAACTGATTCTGTATTACACATCAGTCCTTTTGGGGTTGAAGGGAGAATTAGTCCTCCTTTTTAAGTGTTCAGTGGATGAAATGCCTTACATAGCCCCCTGACACCTCTCATTATGCTCCTTGCAAAACTATTTAAGGCCTTGGTCATGGCCCAGGTCTTAGCTTTTATCAAGTATGTTTAAGCAGATAATGGCTCTGGAGATCTTGATTTCTCTGCAAGCATACATCTGAAGAAAATAACCAGCTGCCCTAACAGACAGACTTCCAGTGCCCTGAAGCAGTACAATTGAATGAGAACTATAACCATGAGACGTTCTAAATTAGGACATCTGTGGGGTTGCCAGGGTAACCAAGCTTATTGCATTGCGGTAGATTCTGGATAGATCTCATTAATAGAAGTAGAAAAAAGAAATGATAGAATTAAGGATTGGGGCCCTTATGATGGCATTTAATATGTGAGGCTATCCAGTGGGATAGATCATGGTGAAATTGAAAAATTTAGGATTGAACATGGGCAGAATGATCCTTAGAGTACTTGACATTTTTCAAAATGTTCTTTAAAAATCATTGAATATCTCTGTCATTAGCTTGATACTATTAGCTCAAATTGGCAGATGTAGAAAATTAGCAAGCCAAGTTCACAGTGTGTGTGAGAGGTAGGACCAGGGTTTGAGTAACATTCCTGATTTCCAAGAAGTATGCTTAGCCATCTTCGTGTCTGTGAAGGGAAGTGGAGAATCTCTTACAGGTTGTTTGTGGGGTTTTTTTTTTTGTTTGTTTTGTTTTTGTTTTTTTGGGGGGAGGGGTAGCTGTTATTTTATTTTGAGTTCCAGAGAGAGAGGTCTTCTCCTAGACTAAATGATCCAAGGAAAAGAAAGTTTGGATAAAAAGTCAGACATCAGCATCAGTTCACTCTTTGGAGAAACCAGGAGGAAATGCCAAATTCAGTTGAGTTCAGTCAGCATTTATTAAGTGCCCTTTGTGGGCCAAGCACTGTACCTGAGAATGCAAAGACAAAAGGAACAATAATTCCTACCTTCAAAGAACTTATATTACCAATGACTTGGGCATCACAAGTATGTTTTACAATCCTTCCTTCATTAATTTTAAAATTTGGGAGGAAAAAATGCCTTGTCTTTTTCTTTGTGATAGAATTCATCATTTCCAGCTTGATATCCTTGTTGTGGAGCTTGACAGGGTGAAGACACTTAATATTGACTGGCACCCTGTTGGGCTCTCCACAATTATTAATTGTATTAAACTGAACTAAAACTTTCCTGCCTCTTGGAGGCACAGATAATTTAAACCACAATAGGATCATAGTAACATTTCCTTGAGTACTTTCATGCATATAGGATTCTTTAAACAGACACTTAAAATAAAAATCTATTCAGTAAGCAAAAATACATTTTGTCTCCCTCTCCCTGTTGCTCCTTAAACAAAAAATAAAACCCTAGTAACAAACAGTCAATAAAGCAAAAAAAAAAAAAAATTCCTCCACTGACTGTGTTCAAAAACTATATGTCCCAGTCTGCTCCCTGAGTCCCTCACCTCTCTGTCAGGAATGGAGTAGCATACAACTATGACTATTTCTTCTAGCTAGCCAGCTAGTATTTATGTAGTGTCTACTATGTGCCAGGCACTGTGCTAAGCTCTTAACAGATAGTATCTCGTGATCTTTACAACAGCCCTGGGTGAATGTTATTATCCCTATTTTATAGTTGAAGATACTGAGGCAGACAGTAGTAAGTGACTGACTTGCTCAGGGTCACACAGCTGGGAAGTGTCTGAGGCTAGATTTGAACTGAGGCCTTCCTTGACTTCAAATCCGGCCCTCTGTCCACTGTGCTGCCTCTGTCTAAGCAAGAACATGGGCGGAGCCATTCCTTTTAACAAAGAATGTAAAAAGAGAGAAAAGAAAACAATTGATTTTTCTTTCTGTTCTTCATCATATATTGAAATGTTCATTTCTTTTATGTTTAAGTAAATAATGAAAAAGAAAAAAATTTAAACAACAATTTAGTAAAACCAGCCAATCCATCAGGTTTATTTGACATAGTATGTGATATTCCACTTCCATAATCCCTGACCTTTGCGAAAGATTTTATTTGTTAAAGAAAATATCAATTTGTCTAAGGTTAATTTGTAGTATTTAGCGGAAGAGAATTTTATTTAGCTAGCGTTTATATAGCGCTTTAAAGTTTATGAAGCATAGGGGCAGCTAGGTGGTGAAGCTGATAGAGCACCGGCCCTGGAGTCAGGAGGATCTGAGTTCAAATCTGGCATCAGACACTTGACACTTACTAGCGGTGTGACCCTGGGCAAGTCACTTAACCCCATTGCCTAGCCAAAAAAAAATTTTATGAAGTACATACTTTAAGTTTTATGATTTGATCCTAACAACAATCCTGCAATGTACAGGTGCTGTGATTCCCATTTTACAGATGAGGAAATTGAGGCTTGGAGAGGTTAAATGACTTGCCTAGGGTTACAGAGTATCAGAGGTAGGATTCAAATTCAGGTCTTCCTGACTCTAATTTCAACACTTATTTACTATGCTAGTTGTGCAGCTAGTTTTCCCTTCATGACCAAACATTTCTCTTTTCACAAAAGCTTTTCCCTTATTCCTCTCTGCAAATTTGAAAGGCAGCAGAAGTGATTTTTTCCCCCTTTACTTTTACTGCCAGCGCCCTCTATGAGGCCCTCCTACCTTTATAAACCTCATAGGTGCTGAGTGTATGATATTGATTGATTATTAATTGATTTTACCAATCTGTGAAAAATGGGCAATCATTCTTAATTTGCTGTGTGTGAAGTTCAACATTTCTAAGCCTGGTGGAAGTCTTCTCCAGAAAGCCCTATAAAAGAACCTGTTGTCCTTAATTGTGGATATGAGTGATGATGTCGAACTGTCAGTTCTGATGAATGTGGGTTCCCTCTTCTTCTTTTCAGAACCCACACAGCAGTTAAAATAGCACCAAGGTATAGTGCTCCTGTAATACATGTCCTTGATGCATCTAAGAGCGTGGTGGTGGTAAGTATGGATTTAAAAAACTTTTTTAAATTTCAAATATACCATAAGAAATTGAATTTTAGATAGATACATAGATAGATAGACAAAAAAATAGTTTTTTTTCTTTCAGGAATCCTTTCCTTGTTTTTTTAGTTTTAAAAAAATTATTGCACCTGCAGGGACAATTTAAAGTTGTTTTTTTTTTTCTGGAATCCTTTTTTTTTTTGTTTTTTAGTTTTGCTGCTCACTCCTTGACCCTTTCCACATCTAGTGAGCCATCCCTTATATAGAAGAGGATACAAAAGAAAAGAGAAAAAATTAGCTCAGTAAAACTGACTAAAACATACCAAATAGGTCTGATAATATATCTGGGGCTCCACATCTATAGTCTTCATGTCTTCAAAAAAAAGGAAGAAGGTACATTCTCATATCTTATTTACCTATTCTTTAAATATAAGAGCCTACTCTATATTAGTTAGTCAGTAAACATTTATTAAGTGCTTGCTATGTGCCAGGCCCTGTGCTGAGTATCTATGATACAGAAAAGTCAAAAGATAGTCCCTACGCTCAAGGAGTTCAAAATCTAATAGGGGAAACAACATGGAAACATCATTGTACAACCAAGCTATTGTTATTGTTTAGTTGATTAGTCATGTCTGACTCTTTATGATCCAATCTGGGGTTTTCTTGGCAGAGATACTAGAGTGGTTCGCTATTTCCTTCTCCAGCTCATTTTACAGATGAAGAACCCCAGACAAGCAGGCTTAAGTGGCTTGCCCAGGATCACACAGCTAGTACATGTCTGAGGCTGAATTTGAACTCAGATCCTTCTGACTTCAGGTCTGGCGCTCTATCTACTGCCCCACATAGCTGCCCTTCAACTAAACTATGTATAGTTTGAATTGGAAATAGCAGAGAGAAGGCACTAGAATTAAGAGGGATAGGGAAAACTTGTAGAAGGTGATAGATCTTGGACTTGAAGAAGCCAGGAGGTGGAGGTGAAAAGGGAGATCGTTCTAAGTCAGTATGGGAGACAGCCTCTGGAAATGCCCAGAGATGGGAGATAGAGTGGAAGTCTGAAGCTACTGTTAGCATTCCTACAGTGACCCAAGGACCATAATAATAATAACAATAATAATAACTAGCGTTTATGTAGCACTTTAAGGTTTTCCAAGAGCCATATCTATGTTATCTGTTCCTTTTAAAATATAAGTAGTCAGATGTGATGAATTAGGTATTAGAGGACTGAAGTCACAAATTAATCATTTCTAGAATGAGCACTTAGGTTTGCTAAGTGATTTCCTCAGAACAACCCCATGGTTCAATATTTATTAACCCCATTTTGTAAATTGGAAACTGAGGTTCTGAGAAGTTAAATGACTTATCCTTGGTCACACAGTGGTGTGTCTCAGGGAGAATTTTGGAACCCAGGGCGCTTGACTCCCAGATCATCATTGTTTCTTCTATGCCAAGACGCTTTTAGTAAGTAGAGAGGACCTTCTTTGCCTTAAGATGCCAGTGACACCAGCATCCACATAGATATTCTCAATTGTCTACAGATGTAAAATCCTTACTTATATGACATAACTGCCAGAATCAGAATTTGGAGGAAATGCCACACTTGGAGACAGGTACATCCTTCACCAAGACAGAGAAGCATTTAGAAAGCCTTTCAAATCTGGGCTCTGATTTGTGATGAGTAAGTAGAAGTGGAAACCAGTCTTGCCCTCTTCCTTCCTCTGCTTGCATGCCTTGGGGGAGGACCTTCTAAAACAGTCCTTTCATTCATTCATTTTAACAACTATTAAGCCCCTATTATGTGAGACTTAAGGTGAGGCTTGACCTTGTGGAGTGGCTTAGACGTCTAGTCTTGCAGTCAGGAAGGCCTCTGGATGCAGACTAGCTCTGTAAGTCACTTAACATCTCAGTGCCCCAGCAAACTCTTTTAAGATTGTAGGTAATAACATTGATCAGTTGTCAGTTTGCATTGGTGGAGGGAGATGCCACATCTAAGCACCAAAGATGTACCAAGTATCATGCTAATGGGTTTCTTTGTTTTGTAGATTGTGTACTTAGTACAGGCACAAATAATTTATTATTTAAATTCCTGATAAGCTATTTTAATTTTTTTTAATTATGAATTTAACTGACTTGGACGTTTCAATGCCCAGAAAAGAGAATTGTATGTGAAACTAAAAGATTTCTTTTAGTTTTTTAAAAAATGATAATCCTCTTTCCTATTTATCTGTGTCCACTTCTGAACTCCCTTCTCTCTTCCATGTGTTTTTTTAAATATTTCATTGATAATCTCATTACTCCATCACTGTCACTACTCACTACCTCCTCTCCCTCTTCCCTCACACAGTGGAATAGAAAGACATTTAGTCTGCACTAAATTTGTACCAAGCACTTTGCTAAATGCCAGACATACAAACAGAAAAGAAAGCTAGTCCCTGCTCTCAAGGAGCTCAGTTTGTAATAGGAGGAGCCCTCACATATAGCAAGTTTTACCTGCAAGTCAGATGATAAAGCCTGAGAGACATTAGGGTGCAATGGCAAGTCAGATGACAGTGCCTGGGGGATGAAGAGCCAGAGGTGGAGTGGTGGGCCCAGTGATCCACCATCTTAGTTGAAGATTGTCGTTGGTGACTGTGGCTCATATAAGCAGTGTGAGTAGCCATGTTCCTAAGCAAAGACTGTTGGGAAGGATCTAGTGGTCCTAAGGGTATGAGTGAAGGAGGCTACTGGGTTACTTCTGAGGGGGGTGGGGTTCAGAGGGAGCCCATCATTCAGTTGAGGTGGAATGTCCAGTACCTAGTAGGAACCAGTCAGTGGAGGCTAATGAAAACTTTTTTCATCATTTTCCCTCTCTTGTCTTTAATCTTTTTATCCAGTGGCTCCTTTCCTGCTGTCTACAAACATGCCAAGTTTTTCCTCATCTTAAAAAATCTTCACTTGACCTTGTTATGTGCTCAAGCTAGTATTCTGTAATCTCTCCTTTTCACAACCACACTCCCAGAGAAAGCCATTTATATTTGCCTCCACTCCCTCATCTCCCTTCTCAATCCCTTGCCATCTGGCTTCTGATTATACCACTTGATTGAAACTTTTCTCTAAAGTTTACCAGTGATCTCTCAGTTGCTAAATCTAATAGCCTTTTCTCATTCCTCATGTAATCTTGACCTCTACAACATTTGACACTGTTGACCATGCATTCTTTCTGGATAAGCTTTCTTCTCACTGAGTTTTCATGACACTGCTGTCTCCTGATAATCCTACCTTTTGACAACTTCTTCTTACTCACTTTCTTTTGCTGGATCATCATTCCTGTTCTCCCTATGCATGGGCATACCCAGGGATCTAGTCTGGACCCTGTGCTCTCTCTAGATTCTTCTTCGTGACCTCATCTCTCATTGTTTCAACTTTCATTTCTGTCAGATTGTGCCCAGATCTATATATCCAGCCCTCACCCCTCACCTGTGCTCCAGAACTGTGCATCTCAGACTCAACATATACAAAATATAACTTACTGTTTTTACTCCTATACCCACCTGTTTTCATAATTTATCTCTTTTTGTTGAGGGCACCACCATCCTTCTGGACCCTCCTGTTTGCAACCTTGGAGTCATTCTTAACCCTTCGCTCTACCTCGCTCCTTAGACCCAGTCACTTGCCATGTTGTGTCTTGTAATAATTCAACAAACATATTCAGCAAATGTTGATTAAGAGCTTACTCGGTCCATGTGCTAGGCACTGGAGATACAAAGACAAAAACAGAACAGTCTCTGCCCTTGAAGAACTTCTATTTTACTGGTGCAAT
The DNA here is from genome assembly GCF_900497805.2 of Vombatus ursinus. Lineage (NCBI taxonomy): Eukaryota > Metazoa > Chordata > Mammalia > Diprotodontia > Vombatidae > Vombatus > Vombatus ursinus. The sequence goes on from NW_020954576.1 coordinate 11,859,514, forward strand.
ACAGTGAGTATACACATAATTATACAGTATATACATAATTATATACATAATATGTATAAGTATACACATAATTATAGTACATGGAAAATTGAGGAGCCACGACAACTGATAGGAAAAGGGAAGGATACAAATAGGTTAAGACTTAAAGGAAGACAAGTCAATCATTTCCATAACATGGTATAATAAAAAAGATGATTGCACATAAAACTGCAAGTCTGTTATGTACAACTTGCTTTTCCTTTTAAATATATAGTAAATCTATCATGTAAATTCCTTTTTTTGTTTCCTCTTTCCTCCCCTCCCCCCTTCCCCCCCATGGCTACCATTAGACACAAATAGGTATAGATATGTATATGTAAAATTATTCTATACGTCTGTTTATCAGTTTTTTCTCTGGATGCAGATAGTGTCTTTCTTCATATGTCCTTTATAGTTAATTTGAGTATTTAATAATAGACAAAATGACTTATTTGCTCAAAGTTATTCTTAAAACATTATCGCTCTTATTGTATACACTGTTCTCTTGTTCTGCTCATTTCCTTCTTCATTATTTCATGTAGGTCTTTCCATGTTTTTCTAAGATCATTGAACTCATCATTTCTTACAGCACAGTAGTATTCCATCACAATCATACACCATAACTTGTTCAGCCATTCTCTGATTGATGGGCATTCCTACAATTTTCAGTTCTTTGCTACCACAAAGAGAGCTGCTATAAACATTTTAAAACATGTAGATTCTTTTCCTTTTTCCCTAATAATCTTTGGAAATAGACCTAGTAGAAGTATCACTGGGTCAAAGGGTATAGGCAGTTTAATGACTCTTTGGGCATAATTCCAGATTGCTCTCCAAAATGATGAATATTATAAGAGGAGATGAGGAGGGAGTGTACCTTGGCGTGATAAAAGACTTACACAAATGCAGTGATGTGGGAAATGGAGTATTGAGGTGAAGGAGTGTCAAGTACTTATTTTGAAAACTATTCCTATCCTTTGGCCACTTAAATGTGACTTTTGGAGTGTGTGTGTGTGTGTGCGTGCGTGTGTAGGTAGTATCAGTAAGACTTCACAGTTGTTCAGATATGGGGGATTAGGGAGAGGCCAGAATAAAGGATAATGACTCTGATGTTAGGGATTTCAGTGATGGGGAGAATAGACTAGTGATACCCTCAGTAGAAATAGGCAAGTGTGAAAGTAGATCGTGCCATTTAGGAAAAAAAGAGAATGCATTCTGTTTGGGTACACTAAGTTTGAGGTGCATCCCGGAGGAAACATCCAATAGGCAATTGCTGATATGTGATTGGAGGTGAGAGAGGTGAAAGCTGTTTATATAGATTTGGGAGATATTGGAGTTATATATATGTGTAAATATTGTACTGATGAAACCACCAAGAGAGATGGGGCATAGAGAGAACAGAGGAGGGGCCAGGACAGAGCTTTGGGAAACACTCCAGTTAAGAGTGATAGAAGAGATGGGTCATAATAAAGCAAAGCATATTGAGACAGAGCAATCAGATTGAACAGGGTCAAAGAAGATAAAAGAAGAGAGAGTGTCTAAGATGAAAGAATGGTCACCAGTAGTAAAAGCTGCAGAGGCTGCAGAGGATACGGACTGAGAAAGGCCCAGTGGATTTACAGGAACATAAACCTAGTGAGTATAGTTTCAGTTGTGTTTTAGGGCAGGAAGCCAGGTTGAGAAGTAAGTGGGTGGTTGAGAAGTGGAGGCAGTAAATGTAGATAATTCTTGCCAGCAGTTTGGCAGTGAAAGGAAGGAAAGAGGCAGGTTAATAGCTTGAGGGGATGGCAGGGTCAAGTGAAGGATTTTTTTTTTTTAAAGGAATGTTCTGGGCAATAGGGAAAAGAGACTGGAGACAGAGAGAATGAAGATGATGGTGATTGATGTTGAAAGTTTCTGGAGAAGGAAAGAGTGGATAGAATTAAGAGTCCAGGTAAAGTTGGCTCTGGCAAGGGATACGACTAAGGTAGGAGAGTCTGGTCGAAGATGTGGAAGGAGTCTGAGATAGGGGGTGGAGGAAGAAACAAGGGACCAGATGGTGAGTGTCAATGGCTTCTATTTTCTCAGTACAGTAGGAGGCAAGAACATATGAAGGGGAGGGGGCTGCTTGAGAGAAGGGAAGTTCTGGATCAACTGCTGAGGGGTAGGGGAAAAAGAGACAATCAATTACAATACTATCTCATTTGATTCTCACAACAACCCTATGAGTTAGGTGCTTTTGTCATCCCCATTTTACTGCTGCAGCAACTGAAGCAAGGAGAGATTAAGTGATTTGCTCAGGGTCATACAACTAGTAAGTATCTGAGGCAAAATTCAAGCTTAGTTCTTCCTGACACTGAGTCCAGCATCCTGTCCAGTATGTCATGCATGAATTAGTGAGATCGCAATTGAGAATTAGTTACACAGATCTGTAGTTAGCCCAGTCATCACAGTGTTGTGACTTCCTTTAGGAATATGAGTGGTTATCCTTATCCCCAGTACCTAGCACAGTGCCTTGATAAGTGCTTGCTAAACTGATTTGAGGAGGTGAAAGTCAACATATTTTAGTTCTTATAGAGGTCCTTCCATTCCAAGGGTCTAGGCCATTTAGGTAGCCATTATGGCTTAGGGTGAGTTGTGAGTAGTGGCTAGTTAATTGCATACTTAAAAAGTTGAGCTTTTAAAAAAATTTTTTTTGGGAGGGAAATCATCTGAACCAATGCAGATGGGCCACTTTTAAGCAACTTTAGACTTAAAGAGTTACCTGGGAAGTTAGAAAATATAAGTGAATTATCCAAGGTCATACAGCTAGTATATGTAAGAGATGGGCTTACACCCACCATGCCATCTTGTGGTATAAGTTCCCCCCCCCCCCCTTTTTAAAGCAACTCAAATAGAAGTCATATAGTGGATCCTTTGGACTGATGACACATTCTGGGAATATGACATTCCAGAGACAATTTACTCGTTTAAATTGGTGAAGTAGAAATGAACATTAGCTCTGTGAAACCAAGACAGTTGTTTCTGTTTCATCTACCTGTCTAAATAATAATAGGATATGGATGAACTCGGGGGATTTAAGCAAAAACTAAATGACTTGAGTGTCTTTAAATACTGAGTATTCACAATGCTGTAGGGTCTACAATGAATATCTAGGAAATCCAACCCTGGTATCTCAAAATTTATAATCTGCTGTAATGTGGAAATGGTTTTAAAATATCTTTTATAAGTAAGTATAGGCAAGTCAGTGATGTGTCTTTGTGGCGATGATTTTAAAATACCTTTTCTAAGTAAATGTAGGAAATTTGGTGGTGAATGTCTTCATCGTGTTCCCAGGTTTTGTGAAGGAAGGTTTTGAGTTGACTTTAAATGAGGTTAGGGAGACAGTGGTCTGATTTGAGGTGACTTATGATCTTCCTTTCTGATAATACCTCTTAGCAATGAGAACTTTTTGTTAACAAAGTCGGTTGGGTTGTTGCAAGAAAGATTCAGAAAAATATTTCCTTTTCATGGAATCAAAATATTAGTGTTAGAAGGGAACTTAGAAATCATCTAATCCAGACATTCTTAATCTGAGATCCTTGAACTTGATTTATTTTATTTTTTAAATAACTTTCAACATAATTGGTTTCCTTTGTAATTGCTATATATTTTATTTTATGCACTTAAAAACATTATTCTGAGAAGGGGTCCGTAGGTTTTGCCAGGGTGCCATGGGGGTCCACGACACACGAAAGATCGAAGAGCCCCTGATGTCACTCATTCTCATTTTACAGATGAGGAAACTGGGAACCTTTCATTTGCTTATTTGAGATCCCATTTGGAGACTGCCAATATATGACTAGCCACATTTTTTCCATTTCAGATTTGGTTCTGTGATTTTTTTTTTAACTCTGCCACCCTGATAACAACAGCCACAAATTATTTTTTTTCTGGCGACAGTTTTAATGAGCTTATCATTTGAGTGGTCTTTAGTCTCTGGGTTAGTACCCAAGTTTTCTCTATCCTCTCCCAGTACCCTACCCCTAGCCTCCTGATGCTGGCTAAGGGGAAGAAACCATTTCAATATTTTGGGGCAACTTTAGAGCAAACCTGGTTTGAAGTTCAGGTTGTGAGCTGTGTCTTTTTTGGTCTCCCATGTTGTCCCTGGATGGCTATTAATTAACCTTAACTTCTTTTCTTAGTGCTCTCAGCTATTGGATGAAAACCTGAAGGACGACTTCTTTGAGGAAATCATTGAAGAGTATGAAGACATCAGACAGGACCATTATGAGTCACTCAAGGTAAATAAAAAAAAACAACTAGTTTTTACAATAAAATAACCCCTTTGTTTGCTGTGCTCCTGCTACATGCCCAGACTGAATATGCAGAGCTGTTTTCAAAAGTCAGCGTGCCATTTTGGCCTATTATTTGTCCCTTTGCCTAATGTGGGAAGAGGTATCCTATGCTTTCACTTACTACTGAGAGTCAGGTACAAAATGAGATAATATATTGCAATAAATGGATCAAACGACTGGATTGTGCTTCATAATGGCTAATTTCACTTCTTGTACTTTATGACATGTTTGGGTCATCCAGTTAACATCTTGCCTAAGATTTTCTCTGAGGTTAGATTCTCAGTTCTGCTCACTAATTCTAATTTACTGCTTTTTGTAAAAATCAACAAAAATCAGTGGAAAGGGAAATAAGCAGAAAGCTTGACATGAAATCCAACTAAGCAAGAAAATCTCCAAGAACATTTATTGATTAAACTGAGAAGAGGAGAACAAAGATCTGTGAATTGGAACAGATCTTGTGCCAGTATCTATTATGATCATTTCTCGTCTTCGGTAATTGTGAATTGTCTTTCGGACACCATAATTGGGTCCTATAGCTTCGGCACCCACTATGTCAAAGGAGGAATTAGAAATGTCACTTAAGATGAGTTGGGAAGCATATGTAAATGCAGAAGAAAGTAATTCTTCAGAAGATGGTTTTGAAGGCACTCAAGGATTGATTTTCAAGATGATCCAAAAAGAAGATTTCAGAAGAAGAAAAGAATCACTAACGATTGACTCACCTGCCTATTTTCTCATTTAAATAAACTGTCTCTGCTTGCTTATTGAGCTAAAAGTATGAAATGAAAACAGGCAATCTTGAAGACAATTTTCATCAGGCTGCATCTTCACAGACACACGTTTGACTGAAAACTGTAGAATCCTGCTGTGTTTGTGTGTTGATTACAAAAAATATTTTACTCACTGAAGCAAGCATAGCCTTAGGGGCTCTCCTCAAGCACAATGTCTTTTTTGCTTTTGGTAAGATAATGCATAGCTCCTGATAGATGCAGTCACACAGATTACTTTGTCCAACAGTTCTTTGAGTATTAACATCAAATGAGGCCTAAAATGAAGGAAGGCACATACAGCCAAGGATGTCCATGGAATGGAGGCTGTCCTGCACAGTGGCCAAAGGAGGATTTAGAACTGGAAGAGAAGTTAGAGGCCATTGAATTGGACCCCTTCGTTTTATAGACAATGTAACTGAGAGTTGGTGACATTAAATGACTTAACCACACAGATCATACAAATAGTGAGTGGCAGAGTCAAGATTTGAACCTGGATCTTCAGATTCAAACTCCTGTGCTTTTCCCACTGTAAGTGCTCATTTTTGTGGGTGATTTGTACTGATTGTATCAAACACCAGATTATACAGGGCCTCCTTTGTGAGGTCCTTATTCACTCAAAAAAGATTAGTTTAGCTACCCAATCAATTAATCAACAGATATGTCTTGAGCTCTTACTGTGTACCAGGTACTGTGGTAGTTGTGGGGGATACAGGTACAAAGAATTCAACAATCCTGATTGGCAACTTACGTTCTAAGGGGGAAGAAAATAAGTAAATACAGAATAAATATGAAGAAAATGTAAAAGTAGTTAAATACAGGGTAGTTTAGGAGGTAGGGCACCAGTATTTGAGGGGAACAGGAATGGCTTAATGCAAAAAATGGTGCTAGAGCTTGTCTTGCGGGAAGAGAGGGAGTATGAGATAGAGGTGGAAAGAGAAGACATTCCAAAGATCAAGGATGGCTAGTACCAAAGACAGGGAGATGGGAGATAAAATGTCACATATGAAAAACAGAGAAAGCCGGTTTGATTGGATCACAAATTGCCGGGTAGAGGAGTAAGGCTAAAAAATAGGTTGGGGCCAGATTGTAATGGGTTTTACAAACCACACAAAGGAGTTTATATATTATCTTAGAGGTAATAATGAACCACTGAGATTTATGGAGTAGGGTAGTCACAAGGTTAGATCTATGCTTAAGGAAAATCACTTTGGCAATAGGATGAAAGATAGACTGGAGGTGAGAGAGACTTAAGGGAAGGAGACCAACTAGGAGGCCACTGCAGTGTGATGAGGACCTAAAATAAGATGGTGGCCATGTGAGTAGAGTGAAGGGGTTAAGGGGAGGTGAAAACTGCAAGACAAGGCAGCTGGTTGGATACGTAGGATAGTGAGGGGGAGTCCAGAATAATGCCAAGATTATGAACCTGAGACCCTGAAAGGAAGGTAGTGACTTCAAAAGAAAAATAGAAGTTTGGAAGAGGAGGGTTTGGGAGAAAATTTAATGAGCCTCTTTTTGGACCATTGAGTTTGAAATGACCCTTTGACATGCAATTTGAAATGTCCAATAAGCATTTGGTGATATGGGGCTAAAGCAAAAAAGAGAGACGAGCTGGATATCTGGACCTGGAGTCATCTGCATAGAGGTGATAGACCGAAAGGAAAACAAAAAACAAGTGGACGAAGGCCTTATTTCTCAGATTATAATACTTAATTTCTTTAATTAGTCCATTGAGCTAGTCTATCAGCATACAGATTTTGGACAGGCAATGCAATAAAGTGGGCTCAGGCTTTGAACTGGAAAAAGAATGGGCTGCATCTTATTTGAGTTTCAGTGATTCCCAAATTGCTTTCTGCCACAAAGACCCATCTTTTAACACCAGTATTCTACCATTGATGGTTATAGGTCACCAAACTCCATAATATCAGAAGAATGAAAACGTAAGGTGACTGAAGAAGGATCAGTGAGGATATGGATGATGGGTGTATGTAGCGTGCAACATATTCTCAGTGCTGATTTGTAGTGGTTCAGGGTGTCCCTACCTGTATCTATATGTCCAAGTAATTCAAGCCTGCAGGTATTTACTAATTGCATGGTTATATGCCAGGTGCTGAAACGAATCCATTTAGGATAAAGAAAAGAAAAAAAAAAACATTTCCGAACAAGATCTGAACCTAAAGATTTTTGTTATTTAAGACATCCCTCTGGTTGAAAAAGCTGTCTAACATGAACATGTTTACAGTGTAGTCTTTGAAAAAATTCAGGAGGCCTTGACTGAGACTTTTTTTTTTTTTTTTTTTGGCAGGAAAGAAGATATTTAACCTTAGATCAAGCCAGGAGAAAAGGCTTCCATATAGACTGGCTCTCAGAACCACCCCCAGGTCTGTTTGGGACTGCTTGAGTGCAGGGGAAAGGGATAGAAGCAGTAATGGTAGAAAATTGTATGCACTTTAGAAATGCATCTACTATTATCCCAGAGCCAGAGCATGTTCCATTCCTTCCTTCTTTGGGGCTCAGATGAGGGAATGCCCTACTTAAAGTGCTTTGTGTTATTAATTCCATGTCAGTGTGAGCTCCTGTCCTGGTGGAGTCATCCCTTGCTGCCTAAAAGATCACTGAGTTCTAATCCCACTTGGTGTCTTGTTTGACATGTGACTTTTGGCAAATTCATAGTTATTGTCCTTTGAAGAGCCCAGGACTGGGAGTCAGGCAGCCTTGGTTCTGAAGTCCTAGTTCTGCCTTTAACTATCTGGGTTGCCTTATCAGCCATTTAGCCTTACTGTTTCTGTTTGCTCAGCTGTGAAATGGGAATGGTCACTTTTACCCCTTTGACATCATAGACAAGCTATTTACAGAGGTCTTTGAAAAAGCCAAATCTCTTTGCAATCATGAGTCTCCTGGCACTGTTGCTTCAAGTCAATGTAATAGTACAAGAAGAAGTTGGTTCCTGTCCAGTGAGATGTTAAAAAAATACAGTTCATTCACTCAGTGGGGAGCCACCCATGTAAATGACAGATGAGACACCTGCCAGTGTTAGGACAGTTTTCATTTCTGTTCTTCTGTCCTTCACTGGGAATGATTCAGATGCAAGCAGCCCTGTTCAAAGATTAGCCTAGGTAGTTTCATTCTGTGTTTGGGGGTGGGGAGCTCGTCTCCCACTTCTGGCGAGGTTCATAAAATGAGTTTTTTGGTGGTTTGTGAAGAGCTTATCCACCAGACTCAGTGTGTTCTACCCCATCAGCCATGTCAAACAGCAGTTTTCTTTTACTCTTTTCATTTTGTACATAAACAGAAAATTCTGGAGACTAAACATAGTCATGCTGCTTCTCGGATGCTGTTTGTGTAGCTGCCTTGACTTACTGCATATCAAGGAAAGCAGCAAGTGCCCAGCTTCTGTTCTGGGAGGGTCCTTTAATCTCCCATGTTTGACAGCCCCTTGAAAGCCCGCTAGTGGGTATACTGCTTAGAGGGCCGATTGAAGTCTCTAATTCAGAACTCTGAAGTGTTTTTTGAGGAAGATTTGGCTACGCCACTTAGTGGGGTTTAGGGGTTTATTTTGGCAGGGGGAGGGGGTTGAGGACAAGGAGTTGGAGGGAGAATCAGGGGCTTTTCTTCAAAGGCCCCAAGTAGCAGAGCTTCAAACACATGATAAGTTGGAAGGATAAACTTACCTCGAGTATACAACTGCCAGTTTGGCCTGATAATTCCATTTGATAATGAGAGTTCCATCACATGACAGGGTTAGACAAAACCTAGAAGTCTTTTAAAGTCTATCCCTGAGCACAGGGAAGTAAGACTGTTCCTGAATCATCTTAGACAGAGATGTTGACACTCTTTTTGAATGATGGAGATTCCATGGATTTTTCATTAATTCTCACTCCTCTCCAAAAAAGGATACATTAATATACATAGAGTAGGAATAGGGAGTGGACCTGTGATTTTACTGGTATGTGGAACTTCTAGACAAGGAAACTCCTTCTATGAATGCAGGTTACAATCTTCTCGGTAACTTACAGGCCTGAAGAGTTGCCTAGAACACCGTGTGGCCTGGGTCTGCACAGCTAGTGTGTCAGATGTAGGGACTCGGACCCAGATCTTCCTGGTTTCCAGGCCAATTCTCTATCTTTATACGATGAAGTATATCATATTATATAATTAAGTATATTATATTATAACCATTTTACATATGTGTGTTCTTTTCAAACGTCGATAGCCAAAAGTCCCTGTACAAATACCGAGGGATGAGATTTCTCAGACTTTTTGATTTATCTGTTCTAATGTTTCACAATTCTTGGTGCCAGGATGTTCTTCCTTCTGTTTAATTCAACTCTTTTGAGCTGAAATTAAGCCCTTTATGTCCTGCTGTCCGAAGGGGGTTGGAGAGTATAGTGTTTTGATATATAGGACAGAAGGTAAAGAACTGTGAAAACTGGCCCTATAGCCCACCGGCAGCTGGAAGAGCAAATGAAGGCTTTATTTTGTAGTCAGATGTGAGAATAAGGTTGACAGGTAGCGGGTGGGGAGAGGGTGTAGTAGTTATATATCAGGCAAAAAAAAAAAAAATAAGCTAGCTGTTCAAACCCTTCTCATGCCCACTTTTTATTCCCACTCCCCCCCATGCCACCATGTTCTTTCTGTTTGAAGACTTCCACTCTGCTTTATATGTATATTATTTATATATACTATTCATAAATACCCTTAAGAAGTACATATAGGAAGGTATCATGAGTCTCGCCTCATAAGGAAACTGAGAAACAGAGTTTAAGCATTTTGGCTTAACCAGATGCAGAACCAGCTGTAAAACCTCCAGTCTTCTGACTCTTGCTCTAACTCCTGCCGATAGCTTGTTCAGCACACTGGCAGTATTTCTGTTACCCCAGGCCAGAGGAAATAGCATAACAACACTTTTTCTCTGACAGCTCTTCCACCCCCTTAAATGAATTTTAAATTGCACAAGTGAAGGCTAGCCTCTTTTTATTTTGGGGGGGAGAAGTTGCCCCCAAGGACCATATACCAAGAGGCATAAAGAAAGTAATTTATTTAAGATGCAAGACAAAATTACTCTTTTCTCCAAGGCAATCTAAAGCAGCTCCCCCTTCTCCCCTCCCCCCAAAAAAACCCAATACAACTCCTACGGGTGACAGGAATAAGACAGTGTGTGGGAGTCTCCTGAGCAACTTCAGACTAAGAAACCAGAGGCCTTGGGAGGCTATGCATTCACTGTATGTGAAAGATGTTTAAAACTCCAAGCCTTGAATATTCCTAATAGTAACCTGTACTTTTTGTTTCTCTAGTGAAACCCAAATTTATTGGGACTCAAGTTTTTGAAGACTATGACCTGCAGAGGCTGGTGGACTACATTGACTGGAAACCTTTCTTCGATGTCTGGCAACTCAGAGGCAAATACCCCAATAGAGGTTTTCCCAAGATCTTTAATGACAAGACAGTGGGTCAGTTCAGTTGTTCCTTCCTTGCCATACTTTCCTCTCTTTTCAATAGAAAAGGATATTTGAATAGTAGTGTGCTGGGTGACATTTTGATCTCAGTACCGTATTAAGTTGCCTCCTCTGTGCCTAGTGTTGGGTGAGCTGGCCGATACAAAGGCAGAGATGAAACAGTCCTTACTGGTCGGCAGGGAGCTGAATTCAGAGTAGAAAGGAGAAGAACTGAGAAGTGGATTTGGAGTAGGTTACTGCCACTTGGGGTTGAAGATGGAGCTTATCTGGTCTGCTCTGACTTAGGAGAATTGGTGTTTTGGGGGGGAAAGTGTGGGGTGATAATGGGAGAAGGGTAGTGGATTTTTTAAAAAGCCTTTCACAAACTGTTCAACCTTGGTTCAACATAGATAAATGACCAGTCACCTAAATCACAGTTAAGACCAAATGGGGGACTTTGTGGATGACCGTAAGAGTACTGGGATTTCATAGGGATAGGTCATAATTATTGATTGATTATGTTATAAAGAATATGAGGTCGACTTTCTCTTCTAGAGGATATCTTTTCCCATTGCCTTTTAAAGTATCTGAAATGCCATCATAAGGAATCAGTGTTTGTGACTTAAAAGTTTTTCTTTTGTTTTGGTCTCACTCAGCATCTCTTTTCACTGCAAATACCCTGAGATTGGGGGTGATGATATCATAAGTTACTAGGAGTTAGGTGATAGCTGTAACTAGCCAAGGATCCTGGTAAGAGGCTAGAGGGGGAGGAAAAGATAAGGAATGAGGGGGCCAGGCAGAACTAGGAGAGGTAAGCTAGCTAACCAATCAGTCAGTCAAGAAACGTTCATTAAGTACCCACTATGTACCTGGAGCTGTGCTAAGCCCTGGGGATACAAAGAGACAAAAGACAGTCCCTACTCTCAAGGAGCTTAAAATCTCCCACAGGAGACAACTAGCAAATAAGTACTTACAAACTATATGTAGAATAAATAGGAGATAATTAAGAGAGAGAAGCCCTAGAATTAAGAGGGGTTAAGAAAGGCTTCCTGTAGAAGATGAGATTTTTAGTTGAAACTTAAATGAAGCTAGAGAAGCCAGCAGGTGGAGTTGAGAAAGGAAAGCATTCCAGCTTTGAGAGATAGCCCGAGAAAATGCCTGGAGTGGAAAGAGAGAATGTCAGGAACAGCCAGGAAGCCAACATCACTGGGTTGAACAGTACATATTGGGAGTAAGGTGTAAGAAGACCGTAAAGGGGGTCAGCTAAGTGGCTCAGTGGATAGAGCACTGGCCCTGGAGTCAGAAGGACCTGAGTTCAAATCCGGCCTCACATACTTATTAGCTGTGTGACCCTGGGCAAGTCACTTAACCTGGATTGCCCCCACATAAATAAATGAACAGATAAATAGATAATATTGTAAAAGTAGGAGGGGGTTAGGTTATGAAGGGCTTTGAATACCAAACAGAGGATTTTGTATTTGATCCTGGAGGCAATAGGGGGTACCTCGAGTTATATTGAGTGGGAAGGTGGCAAGTCTACTTCAGTCTGTCAGGAAACAAACCCATCTTCATGTGCAACAGTCGGAAATGAGTGTCTTTGTTGTAAACAGTGTCAGCATATACTTAACACGTAGAGATGGCAGCAGTGACTGGTTACTGCTTACTGTTCTTCAAAGAGCTGGGCCTAGTGTATGGTTTTTGAAAGAATCATTTGATTAAAGGACAATTCACAACAACACTGGGAGGTAGCTGCTGTTAAATATCCCCATTTCACAGTTGAGGACACTGAGGCAGAGGTTAAGTGACTTGCCCAGGATTACACAGCTAATAAGTGTCTGAGGTTGGATTTGCACTTAAGTCTCCCTGACTCGAGCCCAGTGCTCTATCCACTGTACCACCTCACTGCCTCAAAGAGCAGAATGCCAAAGATGGTTCCTTGAAACATTCAGTCAGAGATAAGACAGTTGTGGCTTTCAACATAAGTTAGAGTTAGCTTGGGGAAATAGACTATGGGGATTGGGAGTAGTGGCACTCCACTCTGAGACACCGAAAGCCACCTTAGGTTATGTTCATGGCAGTACCTGATGAAGTCTCTGGGAAAGTGGCATGAGAGGTAAGAGGTTGTTTTGTGGTTGTTTTTTGGGGGTGGGGGGAAGATGGGGAGAGGAGGTATTGTATTTTTAAAAAAAAAACATTTTGCTAAAATTATGAGGAACTTTTAAGTGAATTTTTTTGTTTTTATCTGATAGGAGAAGAAGCCAGAAAAGTGTATGATGATGCCCATAATATGTTGAAGGTACTGATTAGTCAAAAGAAACTACAAGCCAGGGGTATAGTTGGATTCTGGCCAGCACAGAGTGTCCAGGATGATATTCATTTGTATGCAGAAGATGCCGTACCACAATCTGCAGAGCCAATAGCTACATTTCATGGCTTAAGACAACAGGTAAGAAAACCCATTATTTGTGAGCTATGAGGTGGCTTCCTCCTCACCTTTGACTAAGTCATTAAATGAAATGTAATAACTCAAGCTCAAAGTCTGAAAAATTATGCCAGAGCTAGGTTCTACCCGGAAAACGATCAATAAAGAAATAGGGAATGAATTTGTTGGGCTGAGATAGAGGCTGTTTGTGTGATGAATGACAGCAGAAATGTCAGGCTGACCAGCATACTCAACGCAGAGGCTCAGACAGGAACAAGGCCTCTAATTGAGGCTCTTAGGGGTGGTTGCTCAGAGGACATCTGGCAGACACTGCTTTCTCATCAGTCTTTTTACATACACAAAGAGTAACAATACCAGTGATTTACTCAAAAGATGCGTGTTATGTGCACCATACATTTATAAGTGAAATTGATTGTGCCTGTTCCCTAATGGGGAAACCACGGAATCTTGCTTAGAATTCCCCAAATACCATTTTACCCTGACCCTCCTTTAAAATGTAGATATTCCTGGCAGAGGTGGGTGGTAGGACAATCAGCCTGGCTAAGGATACTTATAATAATATACCAGAGGATTTGACCCTGCTTTTTCTGACTTCAACTCTGGCATTTTATGTACCATCTTATGTTGCCTCACAATAAAAATAATAGCTCATAGTGCTTATAAAGATTTACAAAATGCTTTATATAAGGAATTTCACTTAATTCTCACAAAATCCCTATGAGTTAAGTGGTGCAAGTGGTTATCATTTCCATTTTATGGATGAAGAAACAGAGTTAATGAAGTTTTTAAAGTTTAAGAAAATATTTTTTGTTACTGATAACTATTTTTGACATCACCCAAATTATATTTCTCCCTCTTGGTGGGAGCCATCTCTTATAACAAAGAATGTTTTTAAAAAAAAAAATAAGAAAATTGTTTCCCTTTTTATGAGAATACTGAAAAAATATGACACTACACTCAATCTTCTATAGCTATGCACACCCCTTTCCCCAAAAAACTGCAAGGGGGTTTGTGGGTGACAAGTGTGTTCTCATCTCTCTGCTTTGGGGCCAAGCTTGTTCTTTATAATTTTGGCAAAATTTATTCTTAATTATTTCATGGTTGTGTTTTTTCCATTTACATTGTTGTTAATCGTTGTGTAGCCTTCACGGAGTTAAGAGACTTGTAGGCAGAGGTCGTATTCAAACTCAGGACTTCTGACACCGAGTAAAATGACCTTTATGTCTCCTTATCGATGAAAGTCAGTTGGGTGGCACAGTGGATAGAGTGCGGGGCCAGGAGACAGGAATATTCCTCTTCCTGAGTTCAAATCTATCCTCAGACACTTACTAGCTGTATGACCCTAGGAAAGTCATTTAACTGTCTTTGCCTCAGTTTCTTCATCTGTAAAATGAGCTGGAGAAGGAAATGGCAAACTGCTATAGTGTCTTTGCCAAGAAAAAACCAAATTGGGTCACAAAGAGTCAGAAATGACTGAAAAATCACTGAACAACAACAGCATCAATAATTGAAATGAAGATTGAGAAAAAAGATTTGTATAATCATTGGTTTTCTTGACCTTTTTTTGTAATTAAAATAAAAACAATATTAGACCCCATTTTTAAAATGAGGTGTGTGGTTTTCTTTTTAATCATCCAAATGTATCTGTAGATGGCATCACCATTTAACTGCATTTCTCTTCTCGGTTTTTGATTTTAAGGCAGAAAAGGACTCTGCCAGCCCAGACCCCTATTGTTGCCTGTCTGACTTCATAGCTCCTCTGGAATCTGGGGTCCATGACTACTTGGGCCTCTTTGCTGTGGCCTGCTTTGGAGTAGATGAACTGAGCAAGACCTATGAGGAGCAGTGTGACGTCTACAGCAGCATCATGGCTAAGGCCCTGGGAGACCGGTTGGCGGAGGTAAAGAATCAGGCGTGCACTAGGAGCATCTTTTCTTGGCTAAACTCACTCTTAGAGGCACTTTGGGGGCTGTATTGGTGATGAAATGAGTTGCTTGTTCCTACATAGAAAAAAGGTGGACAACATAGCAGCTCCACAAAACTGGAGGAACTGCCAGCTTTTATTTAACTTCAGTAGCCTTAGGACAGACCCCAGTGCAACGTGTGAGTAGGTGTGAACATTGAAAATGTCACCTGCTAAAACTTCCTTTTTAAAATGATGGTTAAAAATTTTCTGTCCATCTAAATCTGGCTACTTTCAGAGAAAGTTTCAACTTAGCCAGAGTGACTTCTTATAGATTTCTTCCTTTCTCCTACCTCATTCTCTAATTTGGTACCTGACTCTCACTTTTACTCACTGTAGTCTAGGGTGGAGGCGTCAAACAGGGGGCCTGTGGGCAATCTGCAGCTAGAACAAGATTAATAATTAACTGAGTAATATTTAACAAAATAAATAAAAATACAATAAAATATAGATAATGTTAATATGTAGTTTTCTAAGTCAACGTGCAATAATTCTTATATACAGTGTAGTGACTCCTGTTTTTATTTAACACCACTGTTACAGGGTCATAAAATTCTTCTGTATGCTTGGCACATAGTAAGTAAGTGGCAGCTATTTCTTTAGTTCACCAAACATTCATTAAGCACTTACTGTGTGCAAAGCTCTGGGGCTATGAGACAAAAACAGTAAAATCCATTTCTTCAAGGAGTGTATATTTTACTGGTGCTATACGACACACAGTTACATCAGTACAAGATAATTTGAGGAGAGAGAGAAAACAACTAAAGGAATCGGGAAAAGCTGCCTATGGGAGGTGGCACCTGAGCTAAGCCTTGAAGCATGCTAACGGTTGTAAGAGGTGGAGGTGAGGAAGGAGTGCAGTCAGAACATGGGGCACTAGCCTGCGCAAAGACAAACAGTGGGAGATGGGATGTCTGTCTGGGAACAGCAAGCAGGTCAGTTTGCCTGGAACTTAAAATGTGTGAGGAAAACAAAATGAAGTAAACCCAGAAAAATAGGCTGGAGTCAAATTGTGGAAGGCCTTGAATACCAGTCTGAGGAGGCTGCATTTAAACTTAGAAGTAATAGGGAGCTACTGAAGATTCTCGAGCAGGGGAGTAACGTGGTCAGGCTTGTGGCTTAGGGAGATTATTTTAGCAACTCTGGTGGAGAAGAGAGAGTGACAGGAAGCTAATTAGGGGGATGTCACAATAATCCAAGCTTGAGAAGTGATGAAGACCCAAACTAGGGGGATGGCTGTCTAAGCAGAAAGGAAGGGACAGATGTGAGTGATGGTATGGAAGTAAAATCAGCAGGACCTGGCGACTGATTGAATACAAGGGGTGAGGGAGTTGAGGATGACTCTTGGTTTTGTTTGACTATGCTTATATGATACAAAAGGTTTTGTTTTGTTTTGTATTTTCAGGGGAGAAGGGTAGGGGAGCATATGGAAGGGAGAAAAATCAAATCCTTGAGAACTGAAAAAAATGTATACATTTACAAAAAAAGGAGAGAAAGAAAATGCACTTCAGGTTGAGAACCTGGGTGATTGGAAAGATGTCCTCAGTAGAAATAGGGAAGTTTGGAGGAGGGGCAGGTTTAGGGAGGAAGGTGATGTGTTGTGTTTTAGACATGTTGCGTTTGAGATGAATATGGACTATCCAGATGGAGCCATCCAGCAGGCCATTGGATGATATGAGGCTAGAGTATAGGAGACAGAGATTTGGGAATCATTTGATGGTAATTAAACCACGGGAGTGGCAAAAATCACCAAGAAGCAGGCTATGGAGAGAGAAGAAAAGACCCAGGACAAAGCCCTAGGTGGAATCTCATTATTAGGGCTTGGGAGATGGCTGGTAATTCAACAATTAAACACTAGGCTTGATTTGAGTGATGGAGCCGGAAGGGAGCATAGAGCCCACCCCTGTCAATACCATTTTACAGATGAGAAAACCAAGACCCTTAAAGGATGTTAAGTGACTTGTCTAAGGTTAGCTAAGAAGTGACAGCCAAAATGCAAATTCATAAAGTCTTTTGACTCCATATCTAGTCATTTTTTCTAGCACACACACTGCCCTTTATAATTCTATTTTAGAACTGCCCAGCATAGGCTTTATAGATTCTGATTTTTCTTATGCATGTAATTAAGGTTAGAGGTTGGTCTTAGTCTTTCTTTTTTTTTTTTTCCCAATTAAAGATGTCAAATATTACTGTCTCCTTAAAAGATATTTCTTAACCTCAAGGAGTAATACTGGAATACATTCTAGTAGAACATAAGCTCCTTAAGGAAAAAGACAGTTTCATTTTTTGACTTTGTATCTCCAGGACTTAGCATAGTGCCTTACATGTAGCAGTGACAAAATAAATTTGTTTTTTTAAGTAAGTTTTTATTGCTGGATTGTTTTTTTTTTTTAATATCACCATGTTTTCCCCCCAGTATCTTTCCTTTCTCTTCCAGAGAGCCATCCGATATAACAAATAATATTGTTTTAAAAACAAAAAAGAGAAAGAAGAAAAAATTGGTACAACTGATCAATGCATTGAAAAAATTGAAAAAATACATGCAGTATGCAATATCCATGGACCTCTTTCCTCTGCAAGGATGGGAGGGGAGTGTCTTCTCATATCTCTCCTTTCGAGCTATGCTTGTTCGTTATAATTTTTCAGTGTTCACTTTTGATTTTGTGTGTGTGATTGTTCTTTCCATTTACATTGCCATAGTCATATATTTTATATATATATATATATATACATGGTTTTCTTGGCTCTGATTTTTCATTCTGCCTCAGTTTGTATAGATTTTTCCATGCTGCTCTGTATTCATCACATTTTTTACAGCACAGTCATATTCCATTATATTCCTGCACCATAGTTTGTTTATCCATTTCCCAGTTAATGATTATCTACTTTGTTTCTAACTCTTCGTTGTTAGAAAAAGTGTAACTATAAATATTTTGGTGTATTTCGGTGCTCTTTTTTTTGTCAGTCTTGGGGTATAAGCCCAGTAATGGAATCTCTGAGCCAAAGCATATGGACCTTTTAGCTATTTTATTTGCTAATTCCAAATTGCTTTCCAAAATAGTTTATATTGATTCAGCTCCTCCAACAATGAACTAGTGTAACTATCATCCCTGAATGAATGTTTGTTGAATTGAATTGAATAGAGCTTTTCATCCAATAGGATTCCTTTGCTGGTAGAGAAAATTTCAGCAGTCCTTGTGGGCTGGACACCAGTAGTTAACAGTGGTCTGTGAGCTGAGGTTGGGGAGGGGGTAGAATGGAGACTTATTTGTTGTGGTACACTGGAAAGTACTTTATTTGGAGTCAGAAGACTTAAATTTGAATCCCATATCTTCTCTGTACTATCTATGGGATCACTTAAACTCTTAAACACTTAAACTGCAAGTCACTTAAACTCTTTTTGGCCTCAATTTTCTTAAAAATTAGGGGGTTGAACTCCCTTGGGTTGAATCTCCAAGGTTCCTTCTAGCTTTAAATCCTGTGATCTCAAGATGAGGTTCCAAATTCTGAGGTGACACCTGAATTAGACAAAGGAGACCAGGTGGTGAAGGAATAAATCCAAGTAGCCTCCTCTGTCCTATCTCCTGGACTGAGATACTTTCCTTCTGCTCTGCATTAGTTCAGAATCTATAAATAGATGGCCTTAGAGGCCATCTAAGGATCATTTTACAGATGAAGGAATTGAGGCCAAGGAAAGTTTAGTGACTCACCCAAGGTCACTGAGGTAGTAAGTGTCTGAGGTGGGATTTGAACTAAGGCCTTCTGACTCAGAGTCCATATCATACTGCCTGTGCTGCTTCCTCTGGATAAGGATGACCACTTTTCTATTTAAGGCTTTTGCAGAAGAACTTCATGAAAGGGTTCGCAAAGAATTGTGGGCTTACAGTGACAGTGAGCAGCTAAATATTGCTGACCTGCGGAAAATCTGGTATGAGGGCATCCGTCCTGCTCCTGGTTATCCCAGCCAACCTGATCATACTGAGAAGGTCACAATGTGGAGACTTGGTCACATTGCAGAAACCACAGGTATTAGTCTAGAAAATGGATATGCTTCCTCCAAGCAGAAAGCACTGGATATGTTAAAAGCAGCTGAAGAGAGCCAAAGGAAAAGCTATTTATATAACTAGTGGCATTTAAGCCACATATGTAGGTTTTTGTGTGTGTGTGTGTGTGTGTGTATGCATACTCACATTCATTGTCTGATTTTAATATTTTCAATTGTTTTTCATCTGAATCTGTTTGGTAGTTAGTTATACAAGGCATGCAGAAAACCTGTACCTTAGTGGAATATCAATTTAATGCTTGAAGAGGTATTAAGCTTCTGTTAGGGCTTTTTAAACTCACTTCACTCTACCTTCCCACCCCCAAATCACCCTTAGGCCTGATAATGTGAATGTAGACAACCTATCCTAATTTGGGATGTTCTCAGGATATCTCTGAACCTGAGTTAGAGTCCCTGAAGGGAGCTATTTTCTCTTCTCTCTTTTTTTAATTTATTTATTTGTTTTTAGTTTTCAACATTAACTTCCAAAAGCTTTCAAGTTTAAAATTTTCTCCCCCTTCCTCCCCTCCCTCCTCCCCAAGACAGCGTGCAATCTGATACGGGCTCTACATATACATTCATATTAAACATTTTTACATGAGTCATGTTGTAAAGAAGAATTAGAACCAATGGGAGGAACCACGAGAAAGAAGAAACAAAACAACAACAAAAAAGAGCAAATAGTATGCTTCCATCTGCATTCAGACTCCATAATTCTTTCTCTGGATGTGGACAGCATTTTCCATCATGAGTCTTTTGGAGCTGTCTTAGATCCTATCTTAGATCCTTGCATTGCTGAGAAGAGCCAAGTCTATGGAAGTTAGTCATCGCACAGTTACTGTTACTGTGTACAGTGTTCTCCTGGTCCTGCTCACTTCACTCAGCATCAGTTTATATAAGTCTTTCCAGGTTTTTCTGAAATCTGCCTGCTTATCATTTCTTATAGCACAATAGTGTTCCATTACATTCATATACCACAACTTGTGTAGCCATTCCCCAACTGATGGGCATCCCCTCAATTTTCAATTCTTGGCCACCACAAAAAGAGCTGCTACAAATATTTTTGTACATGTAGGGCCTCTTCCCATTTTTGTGATCTCTTTGGAATACAGATCTAGAAGTGGTATTGCTGGGTTAAAAGGTATGTATAGTTTTATTGCGTCTTGGGCATAGTTCCATATTGTTCTCCAGAATGGTTGGATTAGTTCACAACTCCACCAACAATGCATTAGTGCCCCACATCTTTTCCAACATTTATCGTTTTCCTGTTTTGTCATGTTTTAGCCAATCTGATAGATGTGATGTACCTCAGAGTTGCTTTGATTTGCATTTCTTTAATCAATAGTGATTTAGAGCATTTTTTTCATATGACTATAGATAGTTGTAATTTCTTCATCTGAAAACTGCCTGTTCATATCTTTTGACCATTTATCAATTGGGGGATGACTTGTATTCTTACAATTTTGACTCAGTTCTCTGTATATTTTAGAAATGAGGCCTTTATCAGAGACACTGGCTGTAAACATTGTTTCCCAGCCTTCTGCTTGAAGGGGAGCTATTTTCATGTGGATTCTTAGACTCTTAAGCTAGGGTGGCGTAGTGGATAGAGAGCCACCCTCAGAGTCAAGGAGACCTGGGTTCAAATCCTGCCTCTTGACACATAACTGGCTATGTGACCCCTGGATGAGCCACTTAAATTCTCAATGCCCTAGCCTGTTCTGTTAAGAAAAAGAATTTTTTTTAAATTGTAGAACAGTTGCCCATGCCCCCAGTAGAGTTTTCTTTTTCTTTTTTTTTTTTTCAGGAATTCCCAATGCCAAAGAAATAATTGTCCAGGCAAAAAAAAAGGGAGGGGGGAGTGGGTGCCTTAGAAACCACTAAGCTATTCAGGAGTTTCCTATGTAAGCCTAAGTCCAGGCTTAGTGTGGACAACTTAAAGTTACTTTGGACCAAGGTGAGTTATTTGAAACCATGTTTGTGTCTAGGTCTTGGGGAGGGGTCCACAGAAGTTAATCAGGATGATGGTGGGGGAGAAGGCCTTCATATTCTGTCTTCCCCTCCTCTCCCCTCGATAAGAAGGTCACCTGTCCTGCATTGATTTGCTGTTCTGAGCCATTCTGGTTCCCTTTGGTTATTCATGTGGCAGCATCCTCTAGTAGCTAGTTGGGAGTATACAGAGTTGTAGCCCTAGCTGGTTTTCATGGCTCTGCCCTTATTCAGGAAGCAAGGCCCAGAGGTAAGACTTTCATTGTCTATCCTTTTTCTTCTTCCCAGGGATTGAACTTACGGAATCGTTAGCAATGGCACCTGCTTCAGCTGTCTGTGGTCTCTACTTTGCCAATCAGAACTCCAGATACTTTTCTGTTGGTAAAATTTCCAAGGACCAGGTAATCAATATTCATCGTTGTAAATGTCTTCCTCTGAAACCTAATAATGTTAAATGAAATTGTGAGACTTATTTGAATTTAAATGTAAATTAAACTCACTTGCGACAGGGCAGTAAAACTTTGTCCACTTACTATCTGAATTTGATCCCCTTAATCATCTTTTCTTTCCTTCCGATAATTATTAATACACAGTGTTTTCTGCCTAAAGAATGATCTAATTTGGTCTGTAAAATAAATGCCTTTTAATGACTGTTAAGAGAAGAGAGACAGTGTAGTGTAGTAGTTAAAGAGTCAGCCTAGAACTCAGGTAGACTGAATGCCAAGCCTGCCTGTGACACGTACTGGCTGTGTGACCTTAGGCAAATCACTTGACCTCTCAGTGCTGCCACACACCTCCCCCAACCCCTACTTCAGGAAACCAACTAAGAATGTAAAGTGTAGAGTAGTTTTACCCATCCCCATTGGGCAGGTTCTGTGCCAACAAAATTAATTTCCTTAATGGGAGCTCCTTGTCTTTATGCCAATGAAATCATAGGTCTAGACCAAAAAAAAAATCTGTCGACATCTTTGTTTAGTCATTTTCAGTCATGTCTGACTCTCCATGACCCTTTTTGGGGTTTTCTCTTCGCAAAGATACTGGAGTATTCTTGCCACTTCCTTCTCCAGATCATTACAGATGAGGAAATTGAGGCAAACAGGGTTAAGTGACTTACTCAGGGTCACACAGCTAGTAATAATGTTTGAGGCTGGATTTGAACTCAGGAAGATAAGTCTTCCTGACTTGAGGCCCAGCACTCTATCCACTGCTTCACCTAGTTGTTGGTACCTATCTATTCTAATAGATTGCCATAAAAGAATTCTGGATTTGAAGTCTGAGTAGCTGGGTTCAAATTCCATCTTTCATGCATAGTGCCTGCCCGACCTTGAAAATGTTACAGACTCAGTGAGCCATATTTTCCTCATCTGTAAAGTGAGGAGAGTGGAGAAAATCAGATGACCTCTGGGACCCTTCTAGCTCTGTACTGTGGATCCTATGATCCATTAAGAATGTGAATGGAGGGGCGGCTAGGTGGCGCAGTGGATAGAGCACCAGCCCTGAAGTCAGGAGGACCTGAGTTCAAATCTCACTTCAGACCAAACATGTGACACTTACTAGCTGTGGGACCCTGGGCAAGTCACTTAACCCCAATTGCCTTAAAAAAAAAATAATAATGTGAATGGAAAGAGCATCGACTTCTTTGCCACTAATTAGCAGTGTGACCTTGGGCAAGTTCCTTAGGCGCTCTGCCCAGTTGCCTTATGGACAACATGAGAGAGTTGTGCCAGGTGATGTCTAACGATTAGATCTTCCTGATCTGCATATTGTTCTTCTGCCAGCGTTAGAGACTTGGGTTTACCGGGTCCTGCTACTATTGACAGACTGTTTCGGATCTTCTTTTGCAGATCGAAGATTATGCTTTGAGGAAAAACATGTCTGTGGATGAGGTTGAAAGATGGCTGGGACCCATTTTGGGATATGATGCAGACTAACTGTCCTGTCATCTTCCTTCCATCTGAAGCTACTTCAGAAAACAGACCCCCGAGTGCCTTTAAAAATACCACAGCTGATTAGCATCTAATGCATTGGCCTACTTAAGGTTTGGGAAGACTTCGGGGAAAAACCATTTGATGATGCAGAAGATCTCTGTCATCACCATGATGTGCATTTGTGTGACACTGAAAGTGAGCTGTTTTTTGTTTGTTTGTTTTTGTTTTTGTTTTTGTTTCTTTTAGGTAGGCAAAATGGAATGCAGTATAGAGATAGCTAGCTGTGGTCATATGTGTCAGAGGCTACCTACAGATAAAGTAAGAAGTTAACTGATTGTATTTATTAAGAACCTCTATGTGTTGGGCATTGTGCTAAAGATAGAGTTAGTAAGTAATATATAAATAGGGGTAATTTTCAGTAGGTAGCTGTAGTACTTGGTTGGCTTCTCAGTTTATGTTTAGCTCATACCCAGAATACTATTTTACAGATTACTTAACTGGACTTTTTCTTTTTTTTTTTTTTTTTAAACATCAAGTCACAGTTTAATTGAGTCTGGAATCAGGAGGACCTGGGTCAGAATTCCACCTCCAGAATGTACTGTTGACCACAGGGAATTCCCTTCACTTCTCTGAGCCTCAATTTCTTGCAAAATGGGGATGATAATAAATCTGCAGGACCTACCTCCCAGGGTAGTTGTGATACCCCAGTGAAGAAGTATAGGCAATGTCCCTTATTAATAAAAGAGAGACGTGAACTTAAGGCCAGCTGGCATTATGAGAAATGAGACACTAGGGGCAGGGATTGTTCCTTTTGTTTTTTAACTTTATGTCCCTGGTGTTAAATATTTGGTGAAATAGATTGAACCTGGCAGTTAAATCTTGCATGGAGGAAAGTGTGGGCTGCTCCCCCTCCATGAGACTTCATTTTTAAAGGTAATTTAGTATATTTCTATCAGAGTGAGCGAGAATCCTGCTTGAGTGGAGGCAGACCTGTGGTAGCTCAGGTTTAGGGTAAATAAAGTCATCTCAGAGGTAATTTGAGTGGAAGTATTTTAGCTTCATCCTGCTTATCATACTCCCTACATTTCCCTGACTCCCCCAAAAAGTGTCAGGATTTCTGTGCTAGGAAAAGAATGATAAATAATATCTTCCTTTTTCAAAAATGTTTTAGATCTGGGGCTAAGTAGTGGGGTTTCCCCCATTCTTTTTAAATCTGAAGCAGCCTTTGAGGCCCAGCTCCAGTCTTAACACTCTCAATAGACCTTGTTCAACCACTCTGATGTACATTGAATTCTCCCTTATTTGAACTCTGATAACCACAATCTCTATCATACACACATGGTTCAGTTTTTATTGGATTCTTAATCATTTAATATGAGTGTCAGTCTTCCTTTCACAGTTAAACTTAAGCATCTTAAGGATAGGGGCCCTGTGTGTTCTGCAGTGTATCCCTCATAACACCTAGAACAGTACTTGGCACATAGGAGATCCCATTTGAGAGGCGATATTCTAGGTTACAAGAGGTAACATATTTGTAGTAGATAGAGAGCTGACCTAAGCTTCAGAGAATCCTGGGTTTCAAATCCTACCTCTGAAACACACTGGCTGGGTTACCTTGGGCACCTTTCACTCCCCCAGCCCCTGGCAATTCCCTTAAGGCTGTAAGTTGCAGAGGAGTAGCTGATCTGCTTTGGGGGAATTTCTTCACTGGGCATTACCTGCAGCAATGAAATTGCAAATTTGGACCAAAAAAAAAGCATTGTCAAAGAAGAGGTGGGGAAGAGGCCAAGGGAACATGTATTTGTCAAGTACCTACTATGTTCCAGGAACTGTTCTAAGTGCTTTACATATGTTTTCTTTTGATGAGGTAAGGTTCCCTGGTCCTTCAACTTCTAGATCATAGAACATAACTACGGGAAAATTAGCTTGCCCTGTCTTTTGCCAGCTTTGCCAACCATTATGTGAACCCAAAGCATTTAGGTCAACTGTTGTCCTGTACATACATAGAGGGGTGTGTGTGTGTATGTATGTATGAGATGAGAGAAAAACATACATATGTAAATTTTTAAAAATTCTTCAGTATATTTTAAGAAAAGTGGATTACCTAATACTAAGATGGTAAAAAAAGTAATATATTTACCTTTATTCTGCTTCATAAGTGCTACAAAGCACTGAATGAGTTCCATAGCATTTCCCTTTTTTAAAAAATCCGACGTGAGAGAAAGAATAACTCCTAAAAAATTTTTTTAAGCACATTACATCGGAATGGAATTACCAACAGTCTACCTTTTTCCATTAAATGTCATTCACCATCTTTTCTGCCCTCTTGTAGATGAAACTATATCTTTGAATCTATTGTTGAGAGAACCCTATGTCAGGTGTCACTTATTCTAGAGAAAAAAAATTATGTGTGCATATGAGAGGTTGCAATGTAAAATAAAATTTGAAAACACCCACTTTGTTTTATTCTTGTGTGTCAAGCAAAAGGTGCCAGGAAGGAAGAACTTTGGAGACATGCGTGCATCCTGCAGGCAGATGTTCCACATTAGGATTCCTACCTATCCAGATCCTTCCCTGGGGGGTGTCTGGCAGTCTTCCCCCTCCCCCCTACTATTTAATTCATTTTAAATAAAGCTGAAGGTGTTTTTTCCCCCTCCCAACTGCCGAAGAAATTTGCATTCCAGAGCGTCCTCATTCAGCTGCTAGCTATCTTAGTTCATATTATGGCTAGGTGTAGAGAGCAATGTGTGGGAAGGTGGTTGATCGTTGTTGGCTACAGGTAAAAAGGATCAAGTTCTGATGGTTTTAAGACTGTTTCTGCACATTGAGCCTCATTTGCCCCCTAAGGGTGCAAGAATTATGGGGAAACTAGACAAGAGACAGGTCCTAGCATAATTTGTTGGAAGCAGATCAGTGAAATCCAGGGTGACCTGACTGGAGCCATATTTCCAATCACCATTATTATACAAGAGGCCATAACAATAATGGTCTATAAAGGGTAGTATGATATTTTTGTACGAAAATTAGAAGTTTTTAAGAGCCACAGCCAGGTTGTGTGTGAACCACATGCAACTCCAGATCTGAGGTATGAATGTCACTGCAGAAGATGTTCGATGACTCTTGCTATCACACGAGCTCATCAGGGGAGAAGGTAATTGTGTCCTGGCCTCTGGCCTGGGTAGCATATTACATGTGTGTGGGTGTGCCCCACTTGAGGGCAGGTATCCTAGAATCTTAGTACTAGAAGGGACCTTACAAGTCATCAAAACCAACATTTTACAGCTGAAATCATCTCAATGGTTCGTTGACTTCTGGATGTGTGTGGGACAAGGTACCCATTGAAGTCATTGAGTCCCAAAGTGGGATGGGACTTAAGAGGCGGTATAGTCAAGCTAACGGAAGAAAAGGGGCTCCCGTCTATGGCATCAGTAATAGGCATTCTATCTCTACCCGAAGACCTCTGGTGAAAGGAAACTCATTGCTTCCAAAGACAGTCCGTACCGTTCTATCCTTGTAATTCCCTTCTGCCATTGGTTAGTTCTCCCTAGAGCTATCCTTTACCACCATGCCCTCATGTGAGTCCCTTCTCTCTCCTCCCCTCCCCCAGCTTTTCAGTTCCCTTTTGTGTAATCTCTCGGAAGGCAGGGACTGTTTTTCTTATTTGTGTCATTAGAGCTTAGCATTGTATTGTGAGTGCTTACTACATGCTTCCTGATTTCTTAGCTATAATTGTTAGGAATTTGTTCCCCTTCATATCTAACCAAAATCTACTCCTTTCCAATTTTCACTCATTGCACTTAATTCTGCCCCTTTACCCTGTCTTTGGGGCCAGGCAGACCAAGTGCAATCCCCATTCTGTATTACAGCCCTTCAGATACATTAAGACAGCTAGAATACCCACCTTGCCTACTTTGTTCAGGTTAAATTGCCTTAATTCTTTTAACCAGCCAGTACAGAATGGTAGATTGAGTGCATGACGTGGTGTCAGTAAGACCTGACTTTGATTCCCACCACAGACACTTAGTGGTATGACTTTGGGCAAGTCATTTAAACTTTGCTTCAGTTTCCTGTTCTATAAAATGGAGATTATAACACCTACTTCTTAGGTTTGTTGTGAGAATCAAATTAGATCATACATGTAAAATGCTTTGCAAACTTTAAAATGCTATAAAAACACTAGCTGTTATTAATTGTATGTTGGCCTAGCTTTTTCTAGCTCTGTACAGAGACCTGTGTATAAAACCCTTCACAAATGTACTGATTTGTCAGAAGGGACAAAGGATGGGGAAGATGGTAAAGGGCTGGAGTCATTTGTACTTGCCCAGCAGGAAGGAGAGGAATTAGTGCCACTAAACGAATTTCTCCTTCCCCCTCTTTTTTTTTCCAAAGAGTCATGCACTCCATAAGCAGAATACTCCTTCTTTATGTAACAACCAAATTGCTGTTTCACAAAGGCGAATACATTAGCAGCACTGCTGGAAAGTCATCAAAAATCACGGCTAAGTTACTATTCCTTGAATATGCCACACTTGAATATCCCACATGTGTGGGTGCTGTTTCTGACACCTCAAGAGAAGCCAGTAATAGTGGCAAAGCAGAGCAATTGTGACTAGATGGCAGTTATTAAAAAGTTGTTCCCTGGCCTTGATCTGCATTTTTACCCACACCACAGACACCTGGAGGGTTTGAGTGGCCTATTATCTCTTATTTTCAGAATGTATTGAGAGTTTTTTCAGAATATATTGGAAGTGAAGAGGAATTAAGAAGCCTCTTGATGAAGGTGAAAGGAGAGAGTATAAAAGCTGGCTTGAAGCTTAACATCAAAAAAACTAAGATCTTGGCAACTGGTCCCACCACTTCCTGGCACATAAAGGGAGAAGAAATGGAAGCAGTGTCAGATTTGATATCCTTGGGCTCAAAGATAACTGCCATGAAATTAAAAGATACTCCTTAGAAGGAAAGCTATGGCAAATCTGGACAGCTTACTAAAAAGCAGAGACATCACCTTGTTGACAAAGGTCCGTATAGTCAAAGCTATGGTCTTTCCGGGAGCAGTGTATGGCTGTGAGAGTTGGACTATGAGGAAAAGCCAAGAGCTGCAAAATCGACGCTTTTAAGTTGTGGTACTGAGAAGACTTTTCAGAGTCCATTGGAGAGCAAGGAGATCAAATCAGTCAATACTTAAAGAAATTAATTCAAGTTAGTCAGTGGAAGGTCAAATACTGAAGCTGAAGATTAAATACTTTGGCCACATAATGAGAAGACAGGAGTCACTGGAAAAAAACTCTAATGCTGGGAAAGATTGAAGGCAAAAGAAAAGGGAACAGCAGAGGATGAGATGGATGGATAGTGCTATCGAAACAACAAACATGAATTTGGACAGACTTTGAGAGATGATGGAGGGTAGAAGGGCCTTGTGTGCTGTGATTCATGGGGTCACAAAGAGTTGGACATAACGGAATGACTGAACAACAATGATTGGAAGTTGCTCATTTCTCTCATTTGATTTCTTTTTTTCTCTTCTGGGTAGAGATAGAGTATTTGCCATGTTGGGCTGAATATAGAGTGCTGTGATAGGACTACTGCTCTCTACCAGGATTCCCTCTCCCACTGCCACATGGGTTAGGCTGGTTTCTCTTAAAGGTGAGGAAGCTGTCTCTGGGACTTGATTGGCCCAGGAGCTAAGGCTCAAACTGTCCCTCTTATTGTTGCTTTCTCTGGATGTATGAAGAGGGGTTTCCTTTTCATCAGAGGGCATAAAAGAGTCCAAACTCCCCATGGAGTCCAGCTCCCAAGAATTGGAAGATGTTCCAAGACTGCCACCATATCTTACCTTTCTAAATAGACACTTCACATATGGAGGCAGGGGGCCTAGTTTATCCAAATTAAATGCTGTAATATCCTTATTGAGTAGCCTTTCCATGCTATGGATAATTAAACCTCTTTTTTTGAAACTGTTGAATGATCTATGGTGCCTCATTTCATTCCAACACCCAACCTGTGTTAACAGGATACTGGCTTCGATTAGACCCATCCATCATAACTACTCACCCCCCATTTTACTTAATGTTTGATTGAATTAAATTATGTTACATTTCAATGACTACCTGTATGTGTATGTGATAATCATATTTGTAAGATAATATCGTAAAATGCTTAGCACAGTGCCCAGCACATAGTAGGCACTTAATGCTTATTTCTTTCCTGTGGATACAGGTATAATAATAATAGCTAACATTTATATAGCACCTTAAGGTTTGCAAAGGGCTTTATGTTAACTCATTTGAGCCTCACAACAACCCAGTGAGGTAGATGCTATTATTCCCATTTTACAGATGAGGAAACTGAGGCATGCAGAGGTTTGTTTTTTTTTTTTTTAAGAAATAGAATTTGAATTCAGATCTTCCTGACCCCAAGTCTGGTGCTGTATTCACTGTGCCCACCTAGATACTCAAATGTACACATAATTCAAAGTATGTATAATGAATACAGATAGACACAGAAATATAACATGAATAATTCATTTCAACAAACATTAAGTGTCCACTAAATATATTCATGGCTGCACTTAGTTTTTATACCAGGGGTGGGGAACCTGTGGCCTTGAGGCCACATGTGGCCCTCTAGGTTCTCAAGTGTGGCCTTTTGACTAAATCCAAACTTAATAGAACAAATCACCTTAGTAAAAAGATACAAGCCATGTTTGAAGGGAAATTGCACCCTTTATTTCAACAATTAAAAATAAATATCTTGCTCATTTTCTTAGAAAAATAAGGCTATTTTCAAATGATCAGCTGTCACCTAAACATTCATCCCATTTTTATCCTCTAGCTTTCAAAAGCTGACAAGTTTGAGATCACAACTTTGAACTCCCTTCAAGGAAATCA
Organism: Vombatus ursinus; assembly: GCF_900497805.2. NCBI lineage: Eukaryota > Metazoa > Chordata > Mammalia > Diprotodontia > Vombatidae > Vombatus > Vombatus ursinus. The sequence continues at coordinate 11,889,296 of NW_020954576.1, forward strand.
ACATTATAAAAAGGTCTGTAACTTGTCACATGTGACTCAGGAACTTCGTGATCATACTTTAGTGGACGGAGGCTGTGCAGAAATAAAATGCCATCCAATGGCCCCATAAAAGGGGTCATGAAGAATTGGACCCAACTGAAATGACTCAACAGCAGCAACCACCACATAGCATAATACATCAGACAGGGAATCAGGAGCCCTCAGTTTTCTAGTCCTGGCATTAACACTAAAGATCTGTGGGACTATTGTGTATTCACTTAACCACCTATTTGAAGATGAGGAGATTTGGCTCAATAATCTTTAAGATGCCTTTCAGCTCTAAGATTCCGTGGCTCTCTTAAGTGATACTGAAGACCAGAGAAGATAAAGACCAGTGGGCTGGCATAGTCAGGGAAAGCTTTGTAGAGTGAGACTTGAGCGAGGTCTTGAAGGACATGGTAGATTTGAATAGAGGGACTGAGACAAGGATTTCAGGCAAAGGGGTAGGGGATAGAGCACAGCCATTGATGCAAAGATGAATATGACATGTTCAGAAACGCACGACAGTCACTCTTGACTCATAACAGTTCACCCAGAGTTGTTAGGAACACACCATGTCTCATTCCCGTGTTTTCACTATCATGGTTACCATTTTGGAACATGGTGAACCCACTGGCTCATCTTTTTCCTCTCATTCATTCAAGCAGTGTGTTTCCTGCCTGCAACATATCCCACAGCAAAACGTTTTAATTCCCACTCCCATCCCCGTTGTCTCTCAGGCTCCATGAATCCCTATAAGATTCACTTAGTCATATTATTCAGAATGTTCAGGGCTATTTCCCACCACCTCTTTCTTGACCAAGGGCTCCTTCGTATTACTTGGAAAGGGGGAATAGAGGGAAAAACAGTGGACAGTCCCCAGTATATTCGTTCCCCCATTCCATAGGGTCTTATAGCCACCTGGAATCAGCCAGTGAAATGTAAACAGTGGTTTAAGAGATCTCTGACGTTTTGTTCTGCAAAGATGTTGATATTCTTCATGCCTCCTAATAAGTTAAAAAAAAAAGATCTTGGAGATCTGCAAGTCACTCTGAACTGAAAATAGGACAGAATTCGTCATTATAAGTCTTTTCATTCTGAAAAAGAGAGAACCAAAATATAGGGAATGAATTTTTTTTTTACTATATCTACCTGGATTCATTTCAGTGCTTTCCTTTCCTTAATCTGATTTTGTCTTAGTAGGAAAAAGTAAGTAGTGTTTATTGTGTGAGTATTTTCAGTGAGAGAAAGAAATTTAGCTGTTGTGATGAAATGTCCTAAGTACCAGTTAGATGTATTTAACCTGTCAGTGTAATAGAGTGTTAGATGTTATGGTGGGATGAACCAGTCTGTCAAGTCGATGGAATACAGTGAGAAACAACTTGTTTATATTATCCAAATTCTAACTTGTTGAAAACTAGGTGGTGGGGAAAAAAATGTTTGATCACTAATTTGGCAAAAAGCGAACAACCCTCTCAAAGAATACAGCAAGTAGCTGTAACCAGCTTGTCTTATACAAATCCTTTCTCCCAAACAACTTTATTTATGTCCCGTCATTATCATATTTCTTTTCACATATGTCTGAGCAGCGCCTCATCACATTCATTTTCCTGGTGTGGAAACTGAGGCACTAGGGAACAGCCTTGGCAGTGCCAAAGTCTAGACTAGCATGTAAATCTCAAAAGTCCCAGTACTGTGCACTAATCCTTAATGCTGAAGTTTTTCTTAATCAGGTTATGATTCAATTAAGAGGTCACTGGTAACTTAAGCAATAAGATAAAAGGTGGAGTGGAGTGTAAGGGCAAAAGATGAAATTCATAGTTGAGATATGGGAATATAGGAAAGATCTCCTTCCACCAAGAGCAGATCACAATGGCTAAGTCCTTGCCCATTGTAATAGAGCTAGTTTCAGAGATGGGATTTGAATTTAGGACTCTTCTGACTTCAAGGCATGTGGTTTTCCTCTATACCATTCCACATTTCAATAATCTTCTCTTATAAACAAAGCAACTGACAGTGAAAAAGTAGCCTTTACAAACTAAACTGATTCAAGATCACCTACCCCTTTTACCCCCCCCTTTTTTTAAGGCAATTGGGGTTAAGTGACTTGCCCAAGGTCACACAACTAGTAAGTGTCAAGCATTTGGTCTGAGGTCAGATTTGAACTCAGGTCCTCCTGACTTCAGGGCCAGTGCTTTATCCACTGCATCACCTAGCTGCCCCTCCCCTTTTCTTTCTGAAGAGAGGGAATCCGTTGGCCTACTCCTCTCTTACAAAAAAAAACCCAGAATAAATTGGAAAAATAGTAACTTTTTGATAAAACATACAGAATGATTATCATTTGAATTGTCTGTTCTGAATCTAGATCCTCAGGGCAGCTGAGGAGTTCTTAAAGAAGTTCTTAACACCAAAGACATATGTGTTCAGTGACAAAGAAT
>NW_020954576.1:11891761-12056113 GCF_900497805.2 Vombatus ursinus
TGTCTGTATAAATGGAATACTGCTAGTGGGGGTAGTTTCTTGTAGTTTCTAGCAGACTTGCCTATGTGCATATACTTTGGAAGCTGCTGTTTTTTCAATAATTGTCTTTTTTCAAGGATTGTCTCCATTATAGATTCACTTGTTCTTGGTGGTTGAGGCTTAGAACATCAAACATGACCTTTGGTGGTACTGCTGAATCAGCATTTTTCTGTTGCCTTTGCTCTGCACTATCTCAACCACCTCTGAAAGGTCCAGGCTAAAGCTTAGGGCTCTTCCTCTTGCCTGTGATCACCTTCCCTGAGAAGGGTGTAGCTGAAGACCATTGTTCCTGCTGAAAGTGAGTTCTGACCAAGGGTCTTCAAAACAGTCAAATTCACAAGTCTGCCTCCAGTCCTGGGGTTATTTTTTGATTACCTGTGCTTGTGAAAGGAGCACAAAGTAGAGGCGTTGTGCTAGTGAAACCTCACGCTCACCCAGGGATATACCCTTTGCCAGATGTTTGAAGCTTCCATGTTGCTGTGATGGGGAAGGGCCCCCCATTGCCTGCCACACTATATGGGAAGTCATCAAGTTACACCAGGCACAAGTTCTGAAGAGAAGAAGGAAGAAAGGATGGAGTCACTCTTTTTAAAGTCTACTGAGTGGGAGGTTCTTCCTGTTTTAGTGGCTAGTCCTCTCTGATGAGAGACATAATTACTTCTTTCTTATATTGATAATAAATTATTGAATTATATTGAACTGAAGGACATTGTTCATAGATGAAATAGCCCATTGCTGGGGCACATGCCTTTGGATTCTGAGTGGGAGGCCCCACCAATCTAGAGAACCTTATAAAGAACTCAAGGTGAATTTTGGCCCACTGTGTTCCACTCTGACAGGTTTAGGCAGGGGGGTAGATCCATTGTCTAGATTGCCTGAGGCTGGGGGTGGTCTGGGAGTGAGAGTGATCTGTTACATCCTCCAGCCCCTCATTAGAATAGGTCCACTTCTCGTTATCATATTCATTCTTGTTAACTGTTAATCAGAGTCAATTGCTACCCTTAGGAACACCCATTCTTCCAAAGGCATGTAAGCTTTGAGTGGGTTCCATGAGGGGTCTTTGGTATTCAAGAGTGCCACTGACCCCTTTTATTAATTATCTGCTAGCATAGTTAATAAAATGATTACTCAAACAGTGTGTCTCAAACTTTTTATTTGTCACAATGAGGCAGTTTTGATTCAGCCTCCTCCCTACCGTATCCCCAGGCCATCACTGGGGCATGAGGGGCACTGAGGAGCCACCTAAGACTTGTAGCTCTATCCCAGATGGGCAGGCCGTTCCTTGTTGAGTCACACCTGTCACTGGATGGTGTTCAGGAGATAGCCCCTGAATTGTCTCTCCCGTTGTAATATGAGCTCTTGGAGGGCAGAACTTGTCTTTGCCCTTCCTTGTATCCCCTTAGCACAATGTCTAGTAGTACATAGTAATGCTTAATAAATATTTGTTCACTAACTGACTGATGGACTACCTTTCCTGACTTATGCTCCATGGGGGTGTACTCTAGTCTAACAAATACTTGCTATACTTCACATACATAATAAGTTCTTTTTTTTTTAATTGTCTTTATTTTTTAAAAAGAATTTTCTTTTTTATTTTTAGGCAATTGGGGTTAAGTGACTTGCCCAGGGTCACACAACTAGTGAGTGTCAAGTGTTTGGTCTGAGGTCAGATTTGAACTTGGGTCCTCCTGACTTTAGCACTGGTGCTCTATCCACTGTGCCACCTAGCTGCCCCCATAAAAAGTTCTTAATAAATGTTTGTTGAATGAATGAATGAATGGAGCAGGGACAATTAAAGTAGTGATAAGAACACTGGATCTTGGTTCAGATAGCTTCTCTGCCACCTGTATGATCTTGGCCCAAGTCATTTAACTTGTCTGGGCTTCATGTTCCTCACTGATAATATGAGAGTTAGACTAGAGCAGTGGTCTCCATTTTTTTTTTAATTTTGTATTCCTATAAAAAATTTTTGAGCATGTACTCCCAATATATACACATTTATGTATTTTTGGGTGGAGCACTGGGCTTAGATTCAGGAAGACAGTTCAAATTCTGCCTGAGACACTTACTAGCTGTTTGACTCTGGGCAGGTAACTTAACCTCTGCTTGCCTCAGTTTCCTCATCTCTAAAATGGGGATAATAATAACATATCTTCCAGGGTTATTGTGAGGATCAAATGAGATAATAATGGTAAAGCACTTAGTACAATGCCTAGCACATAGTAAGTGCTATATAAATGTTAACGATTATTATTGTATGTTGCTACAATAATATGTAAAGTATAGTAAAGCATACCTCAGAGATATTGTGGGGTTTGGTTCCAGAGCACTGTAATAAAGCAAGTATCATGATAAAGTAAGTCACACAAATTTTTTGGTTTCCCAGGGCATATAAGAGTTATGTTTACACTATACTATGTAGTCTGTTAAGTGTGCAATAGTATTATGTCTATAAAAAGATGACATACCTTAATTTAAAAATACTTTATTTCTAAAAAAAAATTCTAACCGTTATCTGATCCTTTAGGAAATCATAATCTTTCTGCTGGTGGAGGGTTTTGCCTGGTTGTTGATGGCTGTAGACTGATCAGGGTGGTGATTGCTGACAACAATAAAGTTTGCCACATTGACCTTTCCTTTCACTTGAACATTTAGAGGCCATTGTGGGGTTATTCACTGGCCTAATTTCAATGTTGTATCTCAGGGCATAGCAGGAGAGGAAGAGAGCCAGGGAACGGCTGATCAGTGAAGCAGTCAGAACACGTACAATATTTATTGATTAAGTTTGTTTTTATATGGGTGTGGTTCGTGGTGCCCCAAAACAATTACAATAGCAATATCAAAGATCACTGATCACAGATCATCATAACAGATAAAATAACGACCAAGTTTGACATATTGCAAGAATTACCAAAATGTGACACAGGGACACAAAGTGAGTACATGCTGTTGAAAAATGGTGCCGATAGACTTGCTCAACACAGGGTTGCCAGAAGTCTTCAATTTGTAAAGAATGCAATATTGCAAAGCTCAATAAAACAAAATGCAATAAAATGAGGTATGCCTATATGTAGGTACACTATTTAAAGTATGTGTACACTACTATAATACATAAAGTTTATATTGTAAAACCTTTTAAAATAGAAATTTAAAAGGATAAAGATGAAATAATTTTAAAATATTTTTATTTATTGTTACACTTTTTTGCTTCCATTAAAATATTATCAGTAATATTTTTTTTAGTGAGAACCATGTAGTTGAATATGCAACGTTATTTTTGAAAATTTTGATTTAGCACTTTGTATTATAGGGATTCTAGGGCCTGATTCTAAGTTCAGTTTATTCTGATACTTGGTTTTTAATGATTGTCACAGCTGAAAAGACATCTCACAAAGATACATTGATTCAAATGGAAGAAATACCTTGGTGGCTGGGCTTACTAAATCACCAGGCTCATTTTCCAGTCTTATCCACTAATTATGCAAAAATTTTTATTGAAATTAAGCTCATAAATTTTCATCTTCCTTGATGTCAATCAGTTTTTCTTACAAACTAATCAGAAGGTATCACATTTTTGTATTTTTAACAAATTGGTTCAAAACTCGCTGAAATTATACATTTGGAAGATTTTTTAGGCAGGCTAGAAAATACCACTTTCAAAATTTTTAAATGGACAGATAATGAATTTTTTTAAAATAGGCGATAACTTTAAAAAAAAACTTTAGTTTTCATGATGGCTTTATATTATCATTAACTAATATCTCAAGGCATTCAGGGAAAGGATGATAATGTCGATATGTATTTCAAATAATGTTCTTGATAATTTCACATTTTGGGGCTGATTTTTTTTTAAGTTGCAATATACATATAAACAAAGGGACACCTGAGAGTTAGACTGTGTTGGATAATGAATAGGTCTACACTGGTGCCTGGGGCAAAGTTTGTTGCAGGGTGGAAGAGAAGTAGGCTGCAGGGGACAATGCCGTCATAGTGGAAGGGAGTGGCTTGTTCCCTGGAGAGTCTCTGTCACATAGCCCATGTGGAGGGGTGATTTGGAATGTTTGAGGCGGGGGCGTCATGGTGATGAAGTGTAGACATACACAGCGTATTTCTTTTGGATGTGTATCAAGGGAATTTTATTTTATTTTTTTCCTTTTTTAAGGTGGACATTTATTGAGTACTCAATTATAAAGGACATTGTTTTTATTCATAACACAAACTAAAGCCTGGCCAAACATTTTTTAATTAACAACTAAACTTTACTTTAAAAATACAAATAAAAAAATGAGACACAAAACAGGATTTTTTTGGGTGATACTAAGGTGTCTCCAAAGCTCACCTATGGATAGGACCCAATGGGCGGTGATTGGGAGAGTCTTGTTGTGGGTTAAGAGGATACTCTCCCACCCTCAACACATTCTCTCTATTTCTCAGTGCCCTGGGACAAAGGTCTATTCAGTGGAACTAATTACAGCTCTGATAATGGGCCAAAATGTATTTATTTAAACACCTACTATGTGCCAGACACTGTGACAGCAATTGGGGACACAAGTCAAAGCAAATCCATGAGCATTTATTAAGCACCTGCCAGGCACTGAGCTGAGTTTAGACATAAAAGAAAACAGAAATGGCCCTTACCTTTTAGGAGTTCACAGTCTATTGGAGGAGAAAACATGCAAACAAATATCTAGAAACAGGATAAATTGGAGATAATCTCAGAGGGAAGGTATTAGTATTAAGCAGGATTGGGAAAAGTTTCTTGCAGAAAATGGGATTTTAGCCATGTCTTTTTTTTTTTAATGGAGTTAAGTGACTTGCCCAGAGTCACACAGCTAGTAAGTGTCAAGTGTCTGAGACCGAATTTGAACTCAGGTCCTCCTGGCTCTTTCAGGGTCAGTGCTCTATCCACTGCACCACTTAGCTGCCCCTAATTTTAGCTGAGTCTTGAGGGAAGCCAGGAGGTGGAGATGAGGAAGGAGAGCATTCTGGGTATTGGGGATAGCCAGTGGGAAAGACAGTCAAATGAGGGAGTGTCTAGTTCGAGGAACAGTAAAGAGAATAGTTTCATTAGATCAGAGTATGTTGGGGGAAGTAATGTTTACACATTACTGGAAAGACTGGGCTTGAGGTAGAAAGGGGCCAGGTTATGAAAGGATTTGAAAACCAAACAAAGCCAGAGGATTTTATATTTGATCCTGGAGGTAATAGGGACTTTATTGAGTAAGAGAGCGGTGTGATCAGACAGATTATTTTGACAGCTGTGTGGATGGACTAAACTGGAGAGAGGCTTGTAGCAGGGAGACCACCCTATCGCAACAGGCTATTGCAGTAATCCAAGCATTAGGTGATAATATGATGAGGGTAAAAATACAAAGAATAAAATCTTCCTTATTTGTAATAAACTTACATTTTAATAGTAATAAAATACATAGTCCCAAAAGAAGGAAAACAAGACATGGTTACTGAGATTTAGGCTGTGTCATTCAGGGTTTGGTCAAGCAGACCAAGGAAGGTTCAGGAGTTCGGACAGATGCTTTTAGAAGTAGACAAACTCCAATCATTCTGGAGAACAATTTGGAATTATGCCCAAAGGGCTATAAAACTGCAAACCCTTTGACCCAGCAACACTGCTGCTAGGTCTGTATCCTAAAGAGATCAAAGGAAAAGAAAAGGAACCCATATATTAGCTACTTTTTTGTGGTGCAAAGAATTGGAAATCTAGAGGATGTTCATCTCCATCACATTTCTCATCAAATGGGGAATGGACAAGCAAGTTTTAGTACATATGTGATGGGAATATTATTGTGCTGTAAGACATTACAAGTGAGATAATTCCAGAAAATCCGAGGAAGACTTATATGAATTAATGCAAAGTGAAGTGAGCAGAATTCATTGATGTAAGCAGAAGAACATTGTACGCAGCAACAGCAATATTGTAGTGATAATCAACTGTGAAAGTCTTAGCTACTCTGATCAGTGTAATGATCCATATTCCGAAGGACTCACTATGGAAAATGCTATCCACGTCTAGAAAAAGAACTGTGGAGTCTGAATGCAGATGGAAGCACACTATTTGCTCCCTCTCTCTCTTTGTTTTTTGTTTCTTCTTTCTCATGTTTCCTCCCATTGGTTCTGATTCTTCTTTACAACATGACTAATGTGAAAATATGTTTAATATGAATGTATATGTAGAACCTGTATCAGATTGCACGCCACATTGGGGGAGCAGGCAGGGAAGGGAGGGGGAGAAAATTTAGAACTCACAATCTTACGGAAGTGAATGTTGAAAACTAAAAATAAATTAATTAAAAAAAAGAATGCCTCCTTGGGGCCAGGGTCTTACCTTAGAAGGAATCGTGGTGTCTAAGTCCCCTGCAGCCAGCAGCTACACAGAGCCAAGCAAGAAGGGGAAGGGGAATATTTTCTAAGCAGATCAGCCCTTTTGATTTACATAGATCAGAGAAACATGATGGAGGGAGACAGGGAGATGCTTCCTCGCCATAGTTTGGGGTGGAAGAGCCCTTGATAAACCTTTAGAGTCGTATAAGGAATAAAAATGAAAGTGAGTTTCTGATCATAGTCAGCTGAGAGTTAAACTGAGACTCTGAGGAGACAGTAGAAAAGAGAATGAGTTCAATGATTTTAACATTGGCATCTGTTCCCTTCTGGTGCAATCTAGCTGAGGAAAGAGTTATTCATAAACATTGCTTGAAAGAACTGGCTGAAGGAGAAGCTACCATAATTCTAGCCGTTTCTGTTTAATATTTTTATCAGTGACTTAGATGAAGACCTAAATAGCATGCTAATCAAATTTGTGGGTGGAACTAGGCTGAGAGGGATGGCTAAAATGTTGTGTAACAGAATCAGAATCCAAAAAAGCTCTCAGGAGACTAGAACAGTGGATCATACGTAATAGGCTGAAATTTAATAGGGATAAATATAAAGTCTTGCCTTTGGGTTCCGGAAATCAAGTGTATAAGAACAGGATGGCAGAGGTATTACCAGGAATTTTTTTTTTACCTGCAGCAATAAATCAGGGCACAATGGCAGAGAGGACAGTTTGAACTTGGGTAGAGATAGCAGTTCATCTCCATCTCTCCTACCTTGACCTCCGTAGCCTATGAGCTGCTTTCCCATTCCCTCCCAGGACCTACCTTCCCTGGGCTCAACTTTTTGTCTAAGCCCAATGGGAGTATAGGCTGAAAGAGGATTAAGGAAAAAGACATAAAGACAATGGTCTGTGATTTATCTCAGGGAGGAAACACCTCTTCCTCCCACGGTATCAGAACCTACTTCAGGACCCTACTCTAATTACCACTCTGTAGGGTGGTGAAATGTGAATAGAAAACAATTCATATAACAGCCTGAGGTCATTAGTGGATAATTCTTGTCTTTTGACTTCATCCTGGACTCCCTAGCCCAGGTCTTCTTATTCAAACATGGATAAATATGATTATTTTTCATTTATCAGAATATTGATTAGGCAGAATATTGTCTTCCCCTAACACACCAGTCATGCTTTACTATAACTGTCCCTGCAACAGAGACTATTCCTTGGAGAGCAAAAGTGAAAAAGCCTCTAGCGTTCTTGCTAAAGCCAAGAACATGACTTATCACAGTAAGTGGGAAGGAAAGGGTAGTTATCAAATGATGTCATGGGTCGTGAGAAGGACTTTAGCATAAAACCTGCCAGTTCAAGGGCTGATGTTCTGTGGGGCTGAGTCATTTAGAACTATTTGGTGTGGAGGGAGAAGGAAGATGCTAATTTGAGGGAGTTTGTGCCAGATTAGTTGGGATCAAGTGATCTAAAAAGGCAGGGTAATTACTGTGTTCTATCCAGCACAAAGTCAGAGTACAGTGTTCAGTTTTGATATTTATATTTATCTACATATTAAGTGTGTTAAGTATTTAGAATGTGGGCGAGGCAAAAAGTTATATGTCTTGGAAAATCAGTAGGAAAAAATTACCCCTTTTTTTGCTTTGTTTTGGATTCTTTGGAAGAAAGATTGACAGGAGTCACATCTGCCTACTGCTCAACAAAGAGAGAAGGGGTGGGAAGAATTGTACCCAAATGTTTCCCTAACAAAGCTGAAGGGATAAATCGTGTCTTTGAAATTTTACAGAGAAAAGTGATGTGGGCGCCTGGAGGAGGGGTGATGGGTGCGCTTTCAGAGTCTATGACTTCAGTGTCTCCACCTAACAATTCATTTTTAATACTCCTTCCAACTGAAGATCTCAAAGCACTCGATAGTTTATTTCATTTGCTGCTTTGCAGTGTGGATTAGTAGGTGGAGAGTTGGCCTTGAAACCGAGAAGATCTGAATTCAAGTCCTTCCTCTGATCCATACTAGCTGAGTGACCATGGACAAGTCATTTAACCCTGTAGTACCCTAGGCAACTCACTAGAACTAGAGCCTTATATAAAGCTGTAGAAAATGGCCCTGTTCTGTATTGGTAGAGGGAATCTCCTCACCCAGGAGTTCCCTATAACAATGAAACTATGGATCTTATTTCTATTCTTATGTTGCTTTGCAGCCAACTCACAGCATAGGTTTGTGTCAATTAAATAGACAAAACTAGACCACAATCTATCTATGTGGTTTGATTTAAGCACCTAGTATGCTGAAGGCATTGGGAACACATAGGTAGAACTACTCAGTCTTATCCTCAAGGAATTTATGTTCTACTGAGGAGAGGGAGGATATGATAATAATAATAGCTAGCATTTACATAGCCTTAAGGTTTGCCAAATGCTTTTCAAATATCATCTTGTTTTATCCTCACAACAACCCTGAGAAGTAGGTTGTTATTATCTTTATTTTACAGATGAGGAAACTGAGGCAAACAGATGTTAAATGACTTGCCCAGGAAGCTAGTAAGTGTCTGAGGTCAAATTTGAACTCAGATCTTCCTGATTCTAGGTCTAGCTCTCTATTCACTGTTCCCTAGATACGAGAGAACAGGCATTTTCTAAGTGGCTACTATGTGCCCAACAACTGTGCTAAGTATTTTACAAATATCTCATTTAATCCTTATAGGATATGATGCATAGATGGATAAGTATGATACAAGACAGGCTCTGATGGGGGCAAGTAAAAACTTAGACAAAGGTGCTCTACAAAAAAAAAAAAAAATTTAATAGAAAGAAGACACTAACTCTCCATTTTCCATCTGCAGCTCTGCTTGGTTTGAATTCCAAGAGACATGATTCCCCATGCTAGATAAGCTGATCTTCTGAAATCTCATCATGCTGCTTAATTCAGCTTTGGATATTCAATAACTTCCCAAATCCCTCAGCCTCCTCTCCCCTCTGATGGAAGGGCTGGTACTGAACTCCTTCCAAGGTTCTCCTTTATAAAGGACTGGATCTGAACTCTCCAGCTCCCTCTCTACCTTCTTTTCTTTCTTTTTAAAAAAAGATTTTATTTTCAGTTCCATATTCTTTCCCTTCCTCCAGCCCCTTCCCCACCCATTGAGAAGGCAAGCAATACAATACCCATTATACATTTGAAGTCATGCAAAACATCTTTCCGCATTAGCCATGTTGCAACAATAACAACAGAAAGAACAGGAAAAATAAAGTGAAAGCGTATGCTTGAATGTGCACTCAGAATTCATTAGTTTTTTCTCTGGAGGTGGATAGCATTTTTCGTCATAAATTTTATGGGATTGTTGAGGATTGTTGTATTGTTCAGAGTAGCTCAGTCCTTTACAATTGATCATTGTTAGAGTATTGCTGTTGTTGTGTACAACGTTCTCTTTTTCTGCTCGCTTCATTTTGTATTAGTTCATATAATTCTTCCCAGATTTCTCTGAAGCTATCCCTTTTTGGCATTTCTTATAGCACTATAGTATCCCCATCACAATCATAAAACACAACTTGTTTAGCCATGTCCTGATTGATGGACATTCCCCCAATTTCCAATTCTTAGCCACCACAAAAAGAACTGCTATAAATATTTTTGCATATATGGGTTTCCTTTTTTTTTTTTATTTCTTTAGCTATAGACCTACCAGCAGTATTGCTGGGTCAAAGGGTTAATATAATATAACATAATATAAATGACATTACCACCTAAATTAGCTTATTCAATGCCATATCCTTCCTGGAGAGATGGGCTTAACACTTCCATAGTGTTCTCAACAGACTGTCATCAACCAATGCTAAAGTCATTGAACATATATGTCAAGTTGAAGTCAATCCCTCTCTAACCAAACTTCCAACTGAGGAAGAGGTATTGGATGCCATTATACTACTCTTGTGTGGCAAAGCACCTGGTGCTGATTGCATCCCAGGAGAGATCTACAAGGCAGAAGGTGACTGAAATCTTCTGGATTATATTGAAAGACAAGGTTATCCCCCAGGAGATCAAGGATGACTCCATTGTCCATCTCTATAAAGGAAAATGAAACAGATTGTCCTGTGAAAATCACAGTGGGGTGGGAGGGTGTCTCTCTTAGCCATTGCTGGCAAGACTCTTTTCAAAGTCCTTCTTATTGAGCTAATCCTTCACCTGGTAGATGGTCATCTACCCAAGAGCCAGTATGGCTTCAGAAAGGTCCAAGGAATGGTAGCAATGTTTTTTGCTGCCCAACAATTCCAGGAGAAATGCTGGGAGTAGAACAGAGGTCTGTGCACAGTGTTTATTGACCTGACCAATGCTTGTGGAAGATCATAGCAAAATTTGTTTGATTGGAGAATTTCATCAGTATCGTGTGCCAATTTCATGATCTCATGCTCATATGGGCTATGGATGAAGGATGATACTCTCATGCTTCCCCAGTAACCAATGGAGTGAAGCAGGGCTGTGTGCTTGCTCCCATTATTTTTAGCATGCTGTTTTCCATATTGTCAGACATCTTTAACAAGGTCAGCTGCTGCACTGACAATAGCTATTTAACTTGAAAAGGCTACAAGCCGAGATTAAAGTGGAGGGAGAATTGGTGTTTGAATTTTTGTTCATATTGTGCAGATGATTGTGCACTCAATGCAGCCTCTGTTACTGAAATGCAACAGAGTACCAATCAGTTCTCTGCTGCTTGAGTTAATTTTGGCCCAACAAATAACACAGAGGTTCTTCACCAGGCAGCACTGCACCGTCTATACATGGAACCATTTGGTTACATTTTGACCTTATCTTGGTATACAGTGTGAGATGTCAATCTGACTAGTTTCTGCCATACTGCTTTCCCATTTTCCCTGCAGTTGTTGAATAATGAGTTCTTGTGTCCCAAATTTGGTTATTTACTACTGTATATTGTCTACCTAATCTGTTCCACTGATCAACCATTCTCTTTGTTATCCAGTACGAAGTTGTTTTGATGATTACTGCTTTGTGGTATAGTTTGAAGTCTGGTACTACTAGACTGCCTTTCTTCATTTTTTTCCCCATTGATTCTCTTGATGTTCTTGACTTTTTGTTCTTCCAGATGAGTTTTGTTGTTATTTTTTCTAGCTCTGTAAAATAGTTCTTTGGTAGTGTGATTAGTATGGCATTGAGTAAGAAAATTAATCTAGGTAGTATCATCATTTTTCTTATATTGGCTTGGCCTATCCATGAGCAATTAATATTTCTTGAGTTGCTTAGATCTATTTTTATTTGCAAGAATAGTGTTTCATAATTGTGTTTATATATTCCTGTGCATGTCTTGACAGATAAACTCTCAAATATTTTATACTGTCTGAAGTTATTTTAAATGGAATTTCTCTATCTCTTCCTGCTGGGTTTTGTTTGTAATATGTAGAAATGCTGATGATTTGTGTGGGTTTATTTTATATCCTGCAACTTTGCTGAAGTTGTTACTTGTTTCAATTAGTTTTTCAGTTGATTCTCCTGGGTTCTCTAAGCATACCATCTAAACATGTTATTTGCAAAAAGATAATAAGGTTTGTTTACTTGTCATTCTGCACTTTCCATCTGCAGTTCTACTTGGTTTGAACTCCACAGAATCTCTCTTTTTTTTTTCATCCCAGCTCTTACCACAACTCCTGACACATAGTAAATGCTTATAAATGTTTATTAAATTGAACTGAATTGAACTTTTAGCTGGGGGCTCAAGGAAGGGCTTCATGGCAGGTGAGAACTGAATGAACCTTGAATAAATAGGGGAAAGCCCAAAGGGGAGATGAGGATGTACAACATAGGCATGGGGCACAGCCAGTGACTGTGTGTTCAGTTGTGGAAAGAGCTGATAGTTCAGTTTGGAACACAGAGTGCATAGAAGAATTAGTCAATAACGCAGGTCAGAACCTGATTATTGGGGCCTGGAGTACTAGGCTAAGGAGTTGTTCTTTTCTCCTGGAGACAATAAAGTTAAACTGAAGATTTGTAAACAAGGGAGTGACATTGACAGACCATTATTTTGGCAGAAGCATGAAGATAGGAAAAGGGAGAGACTGAAAGTGAAAAAACCAATTAGGAGACTATTACCTCTAGGTGAGAAGTGCTGAGAGTCTGAACTAGTGTGGTGTCTGTATAATGAGAAAGAAGGAGATGGTATATAAGAGATGTTAGGGAGGTAGATTTAATAGGAATTGGAATCTGTTTGAATATGTGGAATGAGGGAGAGAAAAGAGCTCCCAGATGACTCCATGGTTCCAGGTCTTGGATGACACATAATAGTGGTGCTATCAACAGGGATAGAGAAGGAATTGTGGGGAGATGGTAGAAAAAGGCAGGAAACTACTTGGCTCTCCCAAATTCCTCCACAAATAACTTAACATTATGCTTCAAAGAGATATTTGGAAATCAAGGTAAAGCAGTTGTCCAGCCTAAGACAAGTTGGGAGGATGTTTGGAAAGATCTGACCTCCCAGGGTGGTGGTCTAGCCTGACTGAAGTGCAGATATCTGCAAGCAGATATCTCTGAGTCAACAAATGGAAAGCTCTGAGGAAAACTGTGTAGGACAGACTTAGCTTTGGGAGCTTTCATCCTTATGGAAGATGTTGGCGTTGGGTGACTGATCAGGGGAAGGTTGTGGGGGCCCTCTGCTGATGTTGGATGGGGGCCCAGCAAGCTGACCATATGGGGTCCCAAGCCCTGGTTGCAGGTAAGGATGAGTGAGTACCTGCCTTGTGAGTGTGGTTGAAGAGGGGCAGGGCCCTGCTGGTTGTGGTCACTTGCAGGGGAGGAGTCTTTGGTTTTGGTTCCAGAGCAGAGGGGTAAACTGAAGTTTATAGCTGCTGGAGGGATGACAGGGAGTGAGAGCAATTGTAGTAACAGAGTTTCTGGGGACCCTGTTTGGGGGCTCAAAGGTTATACAGGAGTGCCTGAAGTCACTTATATATCAAGGTGTGAGCCAGAGGAGCAGTGACCACACCTGGCCTTAGATTATAGAACACTAGAAGAACCTAGAGGTCAAAGGCTACCAGGTAGAACTCAGAAAACAACAGGATGAAAAACCTGAAGCCTAAGACATTATCTCCCACACCCTGGGAGCAGAGCCTGACTCTAATATAAAATTAACAGCCAAGAAGTAGCCATTAAAATGAGTAAAAAACAGAACCCAAACATAGACAGCTACTATGGTGATAGAAAAGATCAGGGTTCAAACTCAGAAGATGACAAAGCAGCTTCTTGTAAAGCTTCAAAGAAAAATGTAAAATGGTCACACAAGTCCCAAAAGAGCTCTTGGAAGAGCTTAAAAAGGACTTAAAAAATCAAATAAGAGAGGTTGAGGAAAAATTAGGAAAATAAATTAATAAAGCAAGAAAGTAAGAAAATTGTGAAAAGAAAGTCAGCCAATTGGAGAAAGAGATCCAAAAACTTAAATAACTAAAACTAAAACCAAAAATAACTCCTTAAAAGTTAGAATTAGGCAAGGGGAAGCTAATGATTTCATAAGACATCAAAAAATAATAAATCAAAATCAAAAGAATGAAAAAATAGAAGAGAATGTGGAACATCTCATTAG
This sequence comes from Vombatus ursinus, assembly GCF_900497805.2. NCBI lineage: Eukaryota > Metazoa > Chordata > Mammalia > Diprotodontia > Vombatidae > Vombatus > Vombatus ursinus. Next base: position 11,905,715 of record NW_020954576.1, read on the forward strand.
AAAAGCAATTAACCCAGAGAACAGATCAATGAAAGATAATGTAAGAATTGTTGGAGTACCTAAAAGTTATGATTAAAAAAAAGAGTCTAGATACTATACTTCAAGAAATTATTAAGGAAAATTTCCCTGAAATTCTTGAACTAAAAGGTAAAATAGAAATGGAAAAAAATCCACCAATCCCCACCTGAAAGAGATCCCAAGATGAAAACTCACAGGAACATTATAACCAAGTTCAAAGCTCCCAGGTCAAGGAAAAAATATTACAAGCATCTAGAAAGAAACACTTTAAATATTGTGGAGTTATAGTCAGGATAACACAAGATTTAGCAGCCTCTACATTAAAAGACTGAAGGGTGTGGAATATAATATTCCAAAGAGCAAAGAAGCTGGGTTTCCAACCAAGAATAACCTGCCTAGCAAAGCTAAGTGTAACCCTGAAAGGGGGGAAAAATTGGATATTTAATGAACTAAAGGTCTTTCAGGTATTCTTGTGGAAAAGATCAGAACTGAAAGGAAAATTGACCTACAACAACATATCACAAAGATTATACATTGTTACCAAGTGGGATTTATACCAGGAATATAGGGCTGGTTCAATATAAGGAAAATCATTAACATAATTGATTATATCAATAACAAAAGTAACAAAAATCACAATTATACCAATTGATGCAGAAAAACAGCTTTTGACAAAATATAGTACTCATTACTATTAAAAACACTCGAAAGTATAAGTATAAATGGATTTTTCCTTAAAACAATAAGGAGCATTTACCTAGAACCATTAGTAAGCAATATCTGTAGTAGGGATAAGCTAGAAACCTTCCCAGTAAGATAGAAGTGAAACAAAGATGCCCATTATCAGCAGTATTGTTCAATATTGCCGTAGAAATGCTAGCAATAGCAATAAGTGAAGAAAGAGAAATTGAAGGAATCAGAATGGGCAATGAGGTAATAAAACTATCTCTTTTTGCAGATGATATAGTGGTATATTTAGAAAATCCTAGAGATTTAAGAGGTAGGTACTTTTGTAGAGTTGTAAAGGATCAGAGGCAAAATTAACATAGTCTCCTACTTCAATAATTCTGAGTCTCCTTTGCTGGTTTATTGTCTATATTTACCAGCTTTTTCTTAGGATGTCCTATCTTCTCTCTCTTGGGGAATCATGCCTACCACTCTGCATCCACTTGTCACCTTTGTACAAGGTATCAGGACACATTGTTTCAAATCCTGCCTCAGACACTTTACTAGCTGTTTGATCACAGTTAAGTTACTTAGCCAAGTTTTTGGCTGAAGTCACATAACAGAGAACTTGGAATACATTAATTTCTCTTCCTAACCCCCTGTATTGTTTACCAATCTGCTGATCATGTACAAACGTGGACTTCAATGAGGCTGAAGTAGTATTTGTCCTCCCTTGTGTTAATTTGGGGAAATTGTTCCTTCTTAGGTTAATTTCAAGAGTTTGGCTTAATGATTCACAAAGGAAAAACTAAGAAAAATAAGAATGTACTTTTTGTCCAAAAAACCTACAAAACACATCTATCCATCAGTATGTGCGTCTTGTACTGATACTGCAAATGGATGGTTATTTGGACCAGAATGGAGCAGACTGGGCTACCTTTGAGAAACTGGACAATTCTCTTAAGGATCCTAAAGTTTTTCCTAAGACCAAGGACCATCTTTTTTAATACCAATGTTTTTTCAGAGTTGCATAGCAGTGAGTCACGAACACTTCATTCTCTGAAGAATAGAAATTGAAGCTCACCAAAGGACTATGAAAGGGTGTGTGATGGGTGTGACCAGCCTACCACACAGAATTATTATTATTTGTCGTTCGTTTTTGAAAAGGACTAATGACATCACAGCTGATGACTTGCACATGAATTGGATTTAAATGAGACAGAGTTGCACAAAGTTGTCAGCCTCATTCTCCATGAGCCATCAAAGTCCAGTGGCAGGACAAAAGTCAGGGTGACTGGGGATGGCTCAGGATACAGTGAGTGTCCTTGGTGTCTTTAATGTCTAACCAAGCTCTAAGTGCTCCACAGCACCTGCTTCAGCCTCCTTCATGGCCATTGGAACAAATTGTTCTCATCTGCCCATTCCCCCAGGGGAAGTCTTCATATGCTTGGGGTGGACATCCCCTACCTCTCCAAAGGGTTTGAAGCCTGTCCGTTACTTTCAGCCTGGGTTAGCGCATCTGCTGAGATGGTTTTACTGGGGTGTGGCCACGGTGCATGCTATGGCCTCTTGGAGCCACAGTGAGAGTTGGTTGAAGATGGACATAAAAGGTAGAGGAGCAGCTCTTAAAAGGGCTGGGCAGGCCCTCCCACCAGGGGTGCTAGTCCTCCCTCAACACACCATAATCCCCAACACAAAATTAACAGGGAATTAGGAATTTTTATTAAGGATGTCATCAAGGAAATGTATGTGTAAAAATGTGTAGCTTATGACTTGGCAAGAACATAGGATAATTGGTAGACAATCTATGTATTCAATAGGCATCCTCTTAATGTCAAGAGAAATGGAGAAAGCATCTCAGCACTTTGGATAGACACCTGTGATGAACTTATGGGAGGATACCGAAGAGTTGCCTAGGATGGATGGGCAGCCATGGGTGGGTTGCAAACTACAGAGTTGGAAGGAGTACCCTCACCAGTAAGATCCCAGACTCAGTTGAGTACATACATTAGTCCCAGGTCTTCTGCTCAGAATCTCATTGTGCTGGCGTGGTTGGGACATAAGGCGGAATATAAACACTCCATCTAGAGTAGGAGGCCTGGGTTTGAATCTCTGGTACTGCTTAATATCTGGGAGACCCAGGGCAAGTCACTTAATCTGTTTCCCCATCTGTAAAATGAGGGGGTTGGATTCAATGATCTCCATGGTCCCTTGTGGTTCTAACTCTATGATCTTATGAACTACTTCTCTTTCTTTTGTCATTGCTCCCTCCCAATTTTAGACTTTACAAAGCAAGTACTTTTGTTTGTTTTTAAAAATCAATGTGGAAAAAAGTGTATTGTCCCTACCTGACAGGTACAGTTTGAAAAGAGCCTGCTAGTACAAAATGACTGGTCCAGCCTTTCTCGAGTTTAGAACAGCCCCAGGACATTAACTCCACAATTCTTATGGGGGATGAGGTGCTTTGGATGGGGAGGCCCATGTTCCATTTCAACTGTAAACCTCCTTCAGATTGCTTATCAACTTGGAACTAAAACCACAGATAAACTGGTTCTACACTTCCTTATCTGTAATGACCCTTTTGGAGCCAAAAGTACAGAGATATCTGGCCACAGATGAGCAAGGAGGATTTCTAAGTAGTATATGCTGATAAATATCTGCCTTACATAAAGGAAGCAGCCATCGAACAATCTGCTTTTTGGATGTGTGTGTATGTGTATAGAAGGATAGATGTGCGTATATACGTATACACACACATATGTACATATGTATGTATGTATATATGTATGTACTCAGCAAGATGGTGCAGTGGATAGGGTGTGGGGCCTGGCGTCAGAATGAATTGAGTTCCTATCTGACCTCAGACGCTTACTGTGTGACCCTGGGCAAGTCCCTTAACCCTACTTGCCTCAGTTTCCTCATCTGTAAAATGAGTTGGAGAAGGAAATGGCAATCCACTCCTGTATTTTTGCCAAGAAAACCCTAAATGGGGTCATGAAGAGTCAGATATGACTGAAACGACTAAACAATGACAGCAACAACAAAATGTATGCATGCACACACACACACACACACACACACACACACACACAACATGTACTCCTGTTATTGTTTTCAGTCATGATTCCCGTCTCTCTCTCTCTGTCTTTGCTGTCTGTCCTGCTGTCTCTGTCTGTCTCTCTTATTATCAGGGAGACCTGGATTCAAATCCCACCTCTGACATTTCTCCCCTGTGTGAACCTGAGTGAATCATTTAATTTCTAAGTCCTTCAGACAACTCCCTAGGATTTATCTGCTGAGGGAAGGTCCAGATCCTTCCTTAATGCATTCTTGGGAGAAGTGGCTTAGTTTTTTGTTCTTGTTTTTTCTTTCCCAGCCATACTATAATAATACAAAGGCCAGGGACCTATATTCTACTTAGAGGAAGCTAGGCGGCATGGTAATAGAGTGAGGGACTTGGCCCTCAGATCAGAAAGATCTGAGTTCAAATTTTACTTCAGGCACTTATTAGCTGTGTGGCCCTGGGCTAGTCATTTAACTTCTCTGTGTCTCAGTTTCCTCATTTGTAAAATAATAAGATAATAAGAATAATAAAGATGCAGCTAGGTGACACAGTGGATAGACTGCTAGACTTGGAGTCAGGAAGTCTTCTTCCTGAGTTCAAATGTGGCCTCAGACACTTCCTAGCTGTGTGACCCTGGGCAAGTCACTTAACCCTGGTTGCCTCAGTTTCTCATCTGCAGAATGAGCTGGAGAAGGAAATGGTAAACCCCTCCAGTATCTTTGCCAAGAAAACCCCAAATAGGGTCATGAAGAGTCAGACACAATTGAAACGAGTAAACAACAACATGGATAATAAGAACACAGGGTTGTTGTGGGGAGCAAATGAGTTAATCTATGCAAGTCACTTTACAAATCTGAAAGTACTATATAAATGCTAGCTATTACTATTATTTTTCTATTGAGGGTCACACACAAATAAAAAACTTGCAATTAACTTGAACTTGTCTCTTTCTCTTTCTCTCTCTCTCTCTTTTAAGACGGAGTAAATACAAAATAGCCAACTCATCTACTTTCCTAATTAGCAGAGAAATTAGGGAATTGGATTAGATGGTTATTATGAACAATCAGGTTAGAAAGATACAGAGGTAGAGAGAAGAGGCAGTTATCAGAATGACAGATCAAGAGAAAGAGCAGGAGGCATATTTGATGTAATGAGGCATCCCTATAGCCAGAATTTGAGTCTGTTAAAGTAGAGAATCCTCCTTTGAGGATCCTTTGAGAATCCTCCTCTAAGAGTCTAACTGCCCCTTGTCTTTTCAGTTACCTATGGGAATCACATCTAAAAAGATTAATGGAAGGCGATCAATGGAATAAGGGGTTTTAGAGGCAGAGAAAAGGGCAACTTAATGTTCCAAATTGATTTTTACTCATATGTGGCCCTTGGTAGTATATTGTTGTTTGTTGTTGTAGTATTAATGCATCAGTGACCCTCAGCTGGCCTCTGCTTGGCTCTTCCTACCCATTTCCTCATTTTGGACCAGACCAAGGGACCCTGGGAATATTGCCTCTGTCTTTGAGAGAGAACTCCATTTGCAAGTGAGTAGCCTGGAATACCAGTGGTAGACAGTGAGAGTACAGTGGGATATGTGTATAGGAGAGGCCAAGGCAAATTCTAAAATTAGACTGAGAAGCGTAAGAAAACTTCAGGCACTACCTTCTGCAAGCTGAAAAGACTTTACAGTAGAGGGACATGTAGAACAGAATTTGTTCTACTCCAAGATTTGACCAACTACTGGTGTCATTTACTGGGACCTTGCCATCACCACTTCCTATGGTTTTCTTGGGCTCCCTATCACTTATAGTTCACAGTGGAATTAGAATGGGGGGTTGATGGGAAGTCATAAAAAAGTCTTTTCCCTTCCTCCCTTCTTTAACATCTTCCCATTCTAATAAAAACATAAGCTTCTTGAGGGCAGTGACTATTCTATTTTTATCTTTGTAGGCCCAGAGCCTAGCACAGTATCTAGTATATACTAGACATTAAATAAATGCTTATTGATTCCCAGAAATACCAACTTCTTATGTTTAAAAAGAGATTTACTACAAAGTACCTCAGATGAAACTTTTAGGAAGATGGGGTAGGTACAATAACAGAGGATGAGAGTTTACAAGGTTAACATTGGTATTAAGCACCAACCATAGGACATTTACCCCTTTCTTCTTAGTTCTGTCTTCTCTCCTGCCTGACTTTGTAAGCCGTGACCTTGATATCAACTCTATTTTAACTCTTACTGGGGATTTGACTGGTATTGCTATTTTGACTTAGCCACCCCATCTCTGTTTCTTTACCCCTCCATTGTAGGTGCCAGATTAGGGGTCCTGAGTAAGAGTTTTTCTTCAGTCTGATCATCTCATGGGATTCTTTATCCTAGACCACTAACCCAAGAAGCTAGAGAGACCCCTCATCCTCACCTCTGTGACTGCCAATAAGAAAGGTTTTTCACTACCTGGACCACAGAGTTATCTTCTGTCTTTGGGTTTGGGCATTGTTCAACCCAATCCTTCCTCTAAGAGTGTGGACCTTGAAAAACTGACCTCATCTCCTTTACTCTACCTCAACTGGACAAAAGGAATTTTCACTACAACATACTTTATGAGGAAACCTCCATGCCTTTGATGAAGGGAAACCTACTGTCTCCAAATGGGTAGCCCATTCCACTTTTGGGCAGCTTTCATTGTTGGGACAGTTTTTCCTACCATAAATTCCTAGATTCGAGTCTTTACAATTTCCATGCATTGCTCCAGACTCTGTCCTCTGACCCTGAAGAGAGTAAATGTCTGATCCAGATAATTTGGAACCATGAGTGGAGACCTAACAGCGGGCCCCAGCACTGGCAAAGCCACTGCAGCCAGTGGCATTGGAAGGAACTTCTGCAACAAACATAGAATGCTCCTACCTGCAAAGGCAGAGCAACCCTCTCCCATAGTTTTAGCGGCCGTTCACCTAACTCATGAATAGCACCCATCGAGCCCATATGGAACATGAAGGAGATATTCTGTTTTTTTCCCTTTTTTTAATTTTAGGCTCAAAGTAATTTTAGGCTCGGTCCTGAAGGTGAATTGGCTGTGTTGAAAGGTAACAGATTGTTCCAGAAAAGGTCAGAAGACCACGTAGCTGCTGTGTGGTAGTGGGGATTCTTCTTCCAGCATGAGTTGGACTCAGTATTCACTGAGATCTTTTCCAACCTAGGAATTTTCAGATTCTGGGAGAATCCCAGAGGGTGGAAGCTTTTCCTGTTGTATATCACAGCAGACAGGCGGCTGGGTTTAGTGGATAGAGCAGCAGACCTGGAATCATAAAGACCTGGGTCCGAATACTACCTCTGCTACTTTTGTTAATGTTCAGTCGTGTCCAACTTTTCATGATCCCACGAACCATAGCACGCCAGGCTCTTCCATCCTCCACTATCTCCTAAAGTCTGTCCAGGTTCATGTTTCCTGCTTCCATGACACTATCTATCTTTATAACACTGAGCCTGTTATCTCATGTGTTAAATGAGAGAATTGAACTGAGCGACGATTAAGATCTTTTCCATCTCTAAATCTCTGATCTTGTGATGCTTTTTATGATATAGAAAAGCACACCAGCAATCTCTCATTGGATAGTGACTGCACAGCGACCCTCTCCCTTCCAACCAAGAGGCTTGCTATATATGCAAGTGGACCACAATGTTGGGAACATGACGTTAAGTAAGCCAATTAAATAATGGTTTACCTAAGACAACCATATGAGGTTCCCTGAGATAACTGTCAACTGAGTTAACTCTATTGACTTTTTTTTCCCAAATGATTTTATTTATTTGTTTATTTTTATTAATTTATTTTTATTTATCTACAATCCCTTCCATAAGCTTTTGAGTTTTCAATTTTTCTCCCCCTCCCTCCCCACTTCCCTCCCTAAGAAGGCACACAATCTGATATAGGCTATACTTACGCATTCCTATTAAAATATTTTCACATTAATTATGTTGTAAGGAAGAATTAGAAACAATAGGAGGAACCACAAGAAAGAGAAAACAAAACAGAAGAAAAAAATAGCAAATACTATGCTTCGATCTGCATTCAAACTCCACAGTTCTTTCTCTGGATCTGGATAGCATTTTCCATGAGACCTTTGGAGATGTCTTAGATCCTTGCATTGCTGAGAAGGGCTAAGTCTATCAACGTTAGTCATCGCACAATGTGGCTATTACAGTGTACACCATTCTTCTGGTTCTGCTCACTTCACTCAGCATTAGACCATACAAGTCTTTCCAGGTTTTTATGAAGTCTGCCTGCTCATCATTTCTTATAGAACAATAGTATTCCATTACATTCATATACCACAACTTGTTCAGACATTCCCCAATTGATGGGCATCCTCTCGATTTCTAATTCTCTGCTACCACAAAAAGAGCTGCTATAAATATTTTTGTACATGTGGTGAAGGAGATATTCTTAAGAACATGGGGATTGTTGGGGTCCCATAACCTTCAACTCTTAGGGTCCTGTTACCTCCAACACAGGTACAACCAGGGCGGGAGGAAATGACCCAGAAGGCATCATCAAGAATATAACTGCTACTGATTTTTGTGAGAAAAGAGTTATCACAGATTTTCTGTGCTCAAGACCTTAGCTCACAGCTCATAGCATGGTCTGGAAAACAGGAGTCCTTCAGGGACACATATGGCATAGGTGGACAAAACAGAATCACACTAGGATAGCCATCCAGAGCCACTAGACTGTTTAGAAAGGAAATTATTTGACCTAGTCATAGCATCATAAATGCAGAACTAAAAGGGACCTCAGAGGCCATCTAATTCAATCCCTTTCATTTTACATATGAAGAAAATGAGGTTTTCAGAGGTTTGGTGATTTGCCCAAGAGCACATAACTAAAAAGTGGCTAAGCCCGGATTTGAACCCTGGCTCCAGATCCAGCACACTCTAAGCAGTACCCACCTGTCCTCTATTATACACATCAAGTTTGTTGATAAGTCCTAGAACTATCCAGAGTGTGTTCTTTTGTATCAATCTACATCTGAAGGAAGTAAGGGTCAGAGACAGGATTAGAACCCAGGTTGTCCGATTCCAGAAGCAAGACTGATTCTACCATACCACACTGCCATCCTGACTCCCTCTCTCTCTAGCTCCAAGGTAACTAACTTTGCAGCAGCAGGATAATGGTCCAACTTTTGCAAACATCAGCCAAGAGCCCTGGCCTTTTCTGCTTTTAACTGCTAGCTGTAGGCAGCCCCATTGCAGGAGAGAGGTTGGTTCAATGCTCAAGGCTATTGTCAACAGCTATTGCCTTTCCACCCCCACAGTTCTGTACCCTGCCTTTCTTGTTGTGGAGATACCTTCCAACTCAAAGTTCTATGACTCTATAATTGTCTATCCCTCTTGTCACACCTCACCAGCCTAATTTGGGCATTCTTCTCCATGCTGGATTTATATGAAACAAATATTTTCTGTGTCTATGTATATCTCCAGCATACGAGAGATAATTTTGAAAGTACTGCATGTGCATGGTGAATTGGAAGCTGTAGATGCATGTGGCATATGTCTTTTTATAGCATATATTATTATACTTTAGAATTATGTAAGGATCAAGTTGGCCACCATTGAGATAGCCTGCTATAGACCCAGGTGCCCTGGGCTAGTCTCTGTTGATGTGTAAACACATTGGTTCTCAGGAACATTTTCCAAAGGGGAGTGGTTGCTAAGCTACATGAGGGGGTGATGGGCATGGCCTAAGAGTAGTGAACTCAGATCACTATGCTGGTGAAGGCAAGGTTCCTTCAGTCAAGTACATCACACATCCATTAAATGACTACTTTGCTGTGAGGTTATTGTTTCCAAGGAGTCAAAAAATGCATTTTGATAATCCACGAATGCATAGAACGTAGGGTCTTGATAGTCTTTACATTTTTCTTTATGTTTCTGGACTGCATGTACATAGCAGATGGTTGGAAAGCTGGCCAAAGGCCTGCTTGCTTGTGACTGGGGAGATTCTCTGGTCCTTGTTAATGCATGAGAGTATGGTGTGTGTGAACAGCTTGTAGATTTGCAAACGGAGACTGACGAGGCAACAATTGCCAAGATTTTCTAGGTTACCTTTCTTCAGGAGCAAGATGGCCCTCCGCAGACAGATCCCTCCTCAGTGGGTTCCTAAGGATAGGCCAGCAGAGTGTAAGCTCTGACAGACCCCACTAAACTGGACCAATTATAGAAACAACAAAACCGCTACCACCACCACCAATAATAATAACAACAACCTCCTGGCCCAGCGAAGAACTTTTATGTCAGTTCCTATCTTGCTAGATTAAATAATAGCTAGCATTTATTCAATGCCTTAAGATTTGCAAAACACTTTACACATATTATCTCATTTGATCCTCACAACAGCCCTGTGAGTTAGGTACTATTATTATCTCTGTTTTACAGATGAGTAAACTGAAGCTGAAGGAATTTAAGAAACTAGCCCAGGGTCACATAGCTAGCATCTAAGGCAGCATTTGAAGTCAAGTTTTCCTGACTCCAGGTCCAGTGTTCTATCCACTTCACCACCTACCTACTTCTAGGTCCAAAGACGTCCTTCACCAGAGGCTTGGCCAATAGATCATGGATTTTTTTCCCTCATAGTATCCAATGAAGTCTATGTATGAAGGTGTGAAGGAGTTATGATCTGTACTTGTAGAGTTATAGAAATATGAAGTCCCAAGATAGTTCCCCACATTTTCCATATCTGAGGGACCTTACTGCTTTGGAGATAATATGCAAACCCTTCTACTGATGCCCTGAAGAATGTATTTGTATCATGTTCAGCATGAATTACCTTCTATCTACTCAGTATTTATCTTGTACGTACTTAATTATTTACATGTTGCTTACTCTGGTAGACTTTAAGCCCTTTGAGGGCAAGAGTTTTTTTTTTCCCCTTTAGTATCCTCATTCCTTAGCATAGTACCTGGCACATAGGAATTACATTAAAAACACTTACTATTTGCCTCCTAAATTTTTGTTTCTTCTGAAAGAAATAGTCAGGGAGCAGGCTTCTTTGTGGTACCCTGTCTCTCCTGGCCTTCTTCTGGATCCATGAGGGTATATTTTTAGGCTCTATGGGATATACCTCCTGGTCCCACATTTGGGATTTTCCCCACAAGGTTCATGGTTATCAGCTGCCTCATGTCAGGTTATCCAGCATTTGGGAGGCTTCTTTGTCTTATTTACTGCCCCCTCCAGAACCACACAGTTGATTCAGGACCTTTTGACTATGTCAATTGCTGTGGGGTGGACACTGGTTCTCTCTAACCTGGTGCAATAATGCCCTGTGGGTCAGAGGGCTGACTGATTGAGCAGCTACCCGCAGTCTGCCAAAGCCTTCTCAATAGCCCCAAGAAGAAGCTAGGGGTGCAGTTGTTCTGTGGGTCTTAGAATATCCTGACGGATGGACAAGCAGTCCCTACATGCTCCTCCTTCCTGGTGTCCTCCCAGGCTTACACCCTGATCATCCATCCATCTGGGGCCAACTCCCCACAGACTGTCAGCCAGAAGCTGGCTATGTTTGTCTGTGGCTTAGCTTTGGTCCACCACACTGACCCCAAAGTGGTTCACTAGAATCCAGGGATACAATGAGAAAAAAAATCTTGGACAATACATATGAACAGAACACTCTCTTATCGTGACCTTCTGCGTTGTACTACAATTGTAAGAGCAGGGCCTGGTAAAACAGCAGGTGATCTGTGTCATCAAATTGCTATTTCCAAAGTTAAGGTCTGACCCTTATTGCCCTTGGGATAAAATACAAACTCTTCTGCCATTTAAACGCCTTTCTAATCTGCCTCCAGCCTAACTTTCCAGGCTGATTCTGCATCACTCCCCCTCACACACTCCACACTCCAGGCAAACCAGGCTGCTTGCTGCTCCAAGCATATTATATTCTATCTCCTGCCTCCCTCGTTGCCTTTGCATGAGTTGTCTCCTATGCTGGGAATGCTCTCCAGTCTCACTTTTGACATTTGGAACCTCTAGCTCCCTTTAATACTCTGCCCAAATGCTACCTCCTTCTTCAGCATGAGGCTTTTCTTCATTCATTCAGTGTTAATATATCCTTCTCCCCCAACATTATGTATTTACTTTGCATATATCTTATATATACTTGCAGGTGAACTTGCATCCCTCTGTAGAAGGTGAGCTCCTTGTGGATAAGAATTTCCCTGTTTTTTATCTCACCTATACATTTTTTATCCCTGGGGCCTAGAACATAGTAAATGCTTAATAAAAGAACGATGGTTGCTGACCTTCATATAGGAAGAACTACATATACGTATTAAATACATCCATGACCACCCCCTAAAGTCTTACTCTGATGCCTCAGTGTGGCATGGAGGTGAAAATGGGGGCCATGACAACAGAGCACAGACTCTGGAAAGGCTTAGAGCATGTGGCCTGAGCCAGGTTATGTTTCCATCATCCAAGGACCAGCCTTTTTGAGTTTGAAAGGCTCATCACCAGAGGTTGGCTACCAGGTGATGGATTGTTTTGGCCACAATGACTCACAAAAACTGTCTACAAAAGGATAAAACAAAATCATGTCCTTTGGAGGTATTTATCTCACGTTTCCTCTAAATTTCTTCTCCCTTATCTGTCAATAGCTTGAGTAGAAATAGTAATGGTGTAACTGAGGGTAGTAATCTACAGTGTTTGTCACCAGTCCAGATTTTATCAGGTGACAGGAAGAATTGCCAGGGTTCCTCTGTATCAGAGATTCTTAATCTTATGTCATGGATTCCTTTGGCAGTGTGGTCTTTTCAGAAGAATGTTTTAAATGCATAAAAGAAAATACACAGAATTGCAAAGGAAACCAATTTTTATCAAAGTACTGTAATCAAACTATTTTATAAAAACAAATTCATGAACTAGTGAAATCTATCCACAGACTCCCCTCTTTGAGAATCCGTGGACCCCAAGTTAAGAATTCTTGTACTAAAATCTTTAGTAACTTTTACCACAGTCTTTGTACCATATCACAAGGGACACATTAGCATTCCAGAACCACAGTCATGGTGACTATTCCAGACTTGACTTATAGCCCTTCTGGCCCCAGTGCAGCCCCTCCAAAAGTCAGCATATTAGGAAGGAAGGGAGGGAAAGGAAGGAATGGAAGGAAAAAATGGAATGAATAAAGGAGAGGCTGGGGCAAGATTGTGAGCTCCTTGAGAACAGTGACTGATTTTTTTTTTTTGCCTTTTTTTTTTGTACCTGCTGCACAGTGCCTGGCACACAATGCTAGTTGACTGACTGTTCTCTTGCAGATCCAAATCTGTGATCCTCAGAATGAGTTATATCTTCATCTATATTCTCTTTTGTATATACAGTTAGGGCAGCTAGGTGGCACAGTGGATAGAACATTGGGCTTGGAATCAGAAGACTCATCTTCATGAGTTCAAATCCAACTAGTTACTAGCTGTGTGACCCTGGGCAAGTCACTTAATTCTGCTTGCCTCAGTTTCCTCATTTGTAAAAATGAGCTAGAGAAGGAAATGGCAAGCCACTTCATTATCTTTGCCAAGAAAACCCCAAATAGGGTTACAAAGATTTGGACATGACTGAAAAAACTGAATAACAATATACAGTTATGTTCTTGTACTATCTGTCCAGGATTAAAGGCAGCAAGCTTTCTACTTAACTAGGTCACATAAGTCCTGCTTTAGGACGGTCCAGACAGAGTTCTGGGCTTCCTCAGGAAGACCTGGGCTCAAATCTTGATTCACATACTTCTAGTAAGCTATGTGAACCTGAGCAAGTCACTTAACCTCTCCAAACTTTAGTTTCCTCATATATAAATGGGAATAATAGTAACCCCTACCTCACAGGTTTGCTAGGAACATTAAATATGATGATCTATGTAAAGCACTTTGCAAGTCTTAAAACTCAATATAAATGTCACCTATTATTATAACAACCACAATCACAGATATCCTATGTTTCAGTGAAAGGAATTATCAGTTACAAGTCATATAATTATTAATTACAAGTTGATGAGTGAAAAAATACTTTATATGAAACTATTTTCATCCCTATTTGGTGCAGACATAGGGTAACAATCTCAGAATTGGAAAGGACCTCAAGAAGGCATTGTCTGATCCATACTGGAACTGGAATCTCCTTTGTAACATCTATGAAGCCAAATGCTCTTCATTTAAATACCTACCAGGAAGAGGAATGCTTCCTTGAAGCAGTTTATTCCACTCTTGAATAGTTTTCATTTTTAGGACATTTTCCTTTTTATCAGACTGCAACTTTTGTCTCTCTGAAATTCCCACCTAATGTTCCTATAGCAGCTCTGCCCTCTGGCGCCACAGAGAATTAGACTAATCCCTTTTCAATGCCAGGGCACTTCAAGTGCTTGAAGGCCCACAGCTCTGATAGCCCCTCTAGTCTTTTCTCCTCCAGGCTAAATATCCTCCATTTTCTTTGTATGGATTTTGGAATAGTATGTATTCCTGTTTCCTCATGATTCTTGTCACTGTCCTGGCCATGCGCCAACATATAAACATCCTGCCTAAATCTGGAGTCTATGTAGAAATCGGAAATATGAAACAGTGATAGAAACAAAAGATTCAATTATAGTAAACTCCCATTTACTCAGAATCCAAAGAGATAGAAAGCTCAAATAACATAATTTATTTTTGTTTTTGCAGTACCATGTAATTTAATTCCACAAACATTTAGGCAATGGTAATTATTTTATTCACAATGACGTAATGGTCATAGGGTTGACCCTGAGGTACTGTAAGGCCCTGAAGTGTCTTTAGAATCATTAAAGATTAAATTAAGTTCAATATAATATTAGTGTATGTGAAAGCACTTTGTAAACTGAAAAGTGCTATATAAATAGGAAGGAGGGAAGGAAATAAGCATTTATTAAGTGCCTATTATGTGCTAGGCACTGTGGCTAAGTGCATCACAAATATTATCTCATTTGATCCTCACAAGAACTTGGGGAATTAGGTGCTATTATCCCCATTTTACACTTGAAAAAAACTGAGTCAGACAGAGAGGTTAAGTGACTTGCCTATGGTCACCCAGTTAGCAAGAGTCTGAGGTCATATTTGAACCTAGGTTTTCCTGCCTCCAGGCCCAGTGCTCTATCCACTGTACCACCTGGCTGCCAGAACTTGGTATCATTGCCAGTATTGTCTAATTTGAAATTTGGTAAGCCTACACTGATAACTGTTAGCCAGAGTATTCCTTCTTTCCTTCCTTCCTGCCATCCTTCCTTCCTTCCTTCCTTCCTTCCTTCCTTCCTCTTAAAAAAATGAATGCTTGAAAACTGAAAAAATAATTTAAAAAAAGAATGTTGCCTTGTTTCTCTTTTGCTAAAGAATATGTTTTGTTTTGTCTTGCACAGAGTAAAAGTGAACAAATTACAAACACGTAAAAGCTGGAACTTCTTGCTACAAGAAGAAACTGCCAGGTCAGAGAGCTTAGAAAGGTCTGATTCTTTCCCTTGAAATCTCTTACTACATTTCTGTTTTTGAAGAGCAAGATCAGATCCTGCAAAAGTAATTTTTCTCCCTTTGTGGAAACTCCTTTATCTGGCATAAAATGCTCACCCGTCAAGCCTGCAGCAGATGGCAACTTTTCAACTCTAGGCCGATATCATCAACGTGAAGCATCCATCACATGAAGGATTGGGAGTGATCTCCTTACAAAAACCAGCCAGGCAGCTAGCTATTGATTCTGTGCTCAGCCTGATGGATGAAGGGAAAAAGGCAACAAGTGACTGTGGGAAGCACAAACCCAGCTGCCCACTCCCTTTTTTGACAGACCAATCATGATGCTTGTCTACAAAGTGCCACTCTTCTTTCTTACCAAAACCATGATACGAGTGTTAAGGAGCAGGTCTGATTCAAGTCAGATATCTGCTGTTCTAATTCTTTTTAGATGTTCCCTGCAATTTCCACAAAAGCTAAGTAAAAACCACCACCAAGGCCAAACTGAGGCCTTCTATTTCAGAATTTAGGCAGCTAGGTAGTGCAGTGGATAGAGTGCCAGGCCTGGAGTCAGGAAGATTCATCTTCCTGAGTTCAAATTTGGCCTCAGACACTAGCTGTGTGATTCCCCTGGGCAAGTCACTTAACTCTGCTTACCTCAGTTTTCTTATTTATAAAATGAGCTAGAGAAGGAAGTGACAAACCAATCCAGTATCTTTGCCAAGAAAATCCCAAAAGGGATCACAAAGAGTCAGACATGATTGAAATGACCAAACAACAACAACATTTCAGAATTCAACTTAACTGGCCCAGATTTCAGCTAGATTCTGTTACTGGACTAAGAAAGGTATGTGATTTTGGGCAGATCACTGAATGCTTATGAGCCTTGTTTTCCTCATCTGTAAAATAGGTATAATATTTGTACCATCTACTTCATAGTGTCATTGTAGAAAAAATACTTCATAAACCTTAAAGCACTAATGTGAGTTGTCATCATTATTAATAAATACTGGCATAAAAGATATCATCTAGGAAATTCATGATTAAAAAAGGAGTTGGGCTGGTCGTTCATGAACAAAAAGTGATGGATTACATGTACAACCAAGTGCTTCACTGGTACCCATAAAATGTTTTTGCTTTTTTTTTTCAAACTAACAAAATCCAAATCTAGAGAAAGGCCTGGTTTTTTTTTATTCAAAGTCTGCTACTCTTAGCAATATACTGTACTTCATTTCCCTCATACTCTTTCCTCTTCCCCCATATAAAAATCTTCCTTATGCCACAATTGAAATAATATAAATGGAAAGAGGGTTAGATTTGAAGTGAGAAGAACAAGGTTCAAATCCTGATTCTGTTACCTCTTATCTGTGTGATCTGGGCGAGATATTTTGGCGATCTGGTCTCAGCTGGCTCATCTACAAAATGGGAAAAAATATACTTGTACTACCTAACTCATGGGGTTGTTGGGAGGAAAGTGCTCTGTAGTTGTTCAAGTCCTGTGGAAATGTGAGTTATTCTATGGTAGTTATCCTTCAGATTATCAGTTTAATGTAATGTGTTTCCTTTTATTTTTTTTTAAAAGGCATTTTAAAAGTAGAGAAGTCTTTAACTCAAAGAAATGAAACCCAAATGGAATGCGTTTTGTTTAATAGCATTGTTTAGGAGGGGAAGGGGATATTCTTCTCATTATCATTGACTGACTGATCTGTCAGCAGTACCATAGGAGGAGAAATGGAGTTAATTTGGTTTGTATGTAGGGATTGGAGGTGGTGAGAGAATAGTAAAGTTGTAACTGCGCTTGGATGTTCAGGGGGTACTGCCCCATTTGGGTATGGCCAGCCCTCAGCTGAACTCCAGCTCACATCTAACTCTGGTTCAAACACAAATGGAATGTCAGAGTTGTCTTTTCCCCAGTATCTTGTGCTATGAATATTCAACATCCCTTGCTCTTAAGCTGGAACTCAGAATGTTGCTAAAGCCTTATATGTTGGAAATACAGAGAGGAGGGAATGGTGACGGGCTGCTCCTTATCATTGGCTGACTGCTCTGTTAACAAAAACCAGGCTAGCCAATGATGGTTAAAAATAATTTAATCTGGATAACAGAGCAGCCAGCTAGTGAGATTGACAGAAAGAGGGAGTAGACATGATCTCTTCTCTTCCGTTCTTAAAATACAACTTCTGGTGTGTCTGTGTGTGTGTATCAACCATAAAATTTTTGGGGTGGGGTGGATGCTTTCTTCCTGTACCTCCGATAATATTGTATAGGTAAATCCTATACATACTCCCAAGAAAACTGAAGCACCTACTGTTAATGAATAAATTCCCTTTACTCACACAAACAACAGAGTTTTGTACAGAGATGGCCTTCCTCATTCCACTTCCATTATTCTTCTACTACCTTAAGCAGGTAGGGAGTGCAGAGTGCCAGAGCTAGAGTTTGGAAGATCTGAGTTCATATCCCTGCTCAGACACTTACTATCCGTGTGACCCTGGGTAAGTCACGTAGCCTCTCTCTGACTCTGTTTCTTCATCTGTAAAATGGGGATGATAATAATAGCACCTACCTCCCCAGGTTGTTATGAGGATCATATTTGTTGTGAGATAATATCTGTAAAGCACCTTGCAAATCTTAGAGCTCTCTATAAATGCTATTATTATTATTATTATTATTGTTTCTGACCCACTACAAATGAAGCAACCATCAAGTTAAAAATAAAAGAAATTATTAAATAAAGTTCTATAGTCAAGATTAGCAGCATACAATGACAGTGGAAGCGCTACTTTTGTAATACCATGTCTTGGGTTAGTGTTTTTATTCTGCTTTCTCTCTGGGCTTTCCACGTCTGTCTGCTGGTGCTTGCTTTGGATTAGAAATTCCTGAAAGACAGGTCTAGCAGTCTTTTTCAGGACATTTTCTATGATGATTGCAATAGAACTCTATACAACTGAAGACACAAAAATGCTTCTTAAAGGCAATGATGATGATTTCCAGGGGCTCTCCGGTTAAGAACTCTCATATTCTTGTTGTTAGCCATCTTAATTTAAAGAGTTAAAATTTATGCCACCTTAAAATGTCCATATCTTTTGACCCTGAAATTCCACTACTGGGATATACTACAAGAAAATCCTCAGTAAAAAAAGGAGAAGGAGGAGGAGGAGGAGAAGAAAGAAAGAAAGAGAGAGAGAGAGAGAGAGAGAGAGAGAGAGAGAGAGAGAGAGAGAAAGAAAGAAAGAAAGAAAGAAAGAAAGAAAAAGAAAGAGAAAGAAAGAAAGAAAGAGGTACAGGAGGAGGAGAAGAAGGAAAAGAAGAGAAGGAGAAGAAAGGAAGAAAAGAGAAAAAGAAGAAAATCCTCATGTTCACCAAAATATTTATAGCAGCACTTTTTGTGATAGCAGAGTACCAGAAACAAAGTAGATGGCTATCAGCAGAGGAATGGCTAAACAAATTATGGTACGTGACCATAATGGAATATTACTGTGCAGTAAGAAATGACAGACATGATTGTAATTGTTAACTCTATATTGTTTGATATTATAGTTATTAATGATAGCACTCCAGTTTGGAGTCACTTATGCTAAGTAGTCTTCATGCCTATAAAGCATGTAGGCAAAGACAGATCAGGTTTGTACTTTTCTACTGTTCGACCTGTTAACCCTGTCAGGCAGTTAATACTCACAGGTTCTAACAGGATAAAACTCTTGACCTGCTGCACAGGTCTTGAGTCATTTCTTCTTTTGTAGTCTTAGGTTGTTAACTTAGATTCCTTCTCAGTTTCTGGTCCAGATAAAGAAACTTCCCCTACTGGAGCCTCACCAAAGCCTGGTAACAATAGGTGATCTTGAGAACTTCTCCACCACATTTGGGTCTGATTGGGAATGCCCCCTCCCACATCTGGCACTGATTACTTGTTCTGGACCAGATTCATTATTAGAGTATATAATTTTATTGTTTCCTGAACCCCAGCTTTGAGTGTGTTCTTCTCTCCCTACAATTCCTTTCTACTTCTGCTGGTTGAGCTTCTTGCATCCTTGAGGATGAATCTCTATTTATAGTGCTTATATTATTTGTATTTATGTTATATATAGAGTATGTGTGTGTGTGTGTGTGAGGGACTGTCTGATGTTGGCAGCTACCAGGTTGAGCGCTGTGGCAAGAGTAGGGTAAAATCTGGGTATTTTGGAAGTCGAGGCAGGGGCTGTGGTAGGCAGAGTCGTGGTGAACTGGGATGGGCTGGATATGGAGAAGCCCTGAGGCAGTGGGCAGTGCTATGTGAGATAAGCTAGGTACAAGGAAGTAGTGGAGCTTGTGCTCCTGAGGCAAGTGGCGGTGCCCCGTGGGAGTGGGACGGCAGAGGACTGAGTTCCCTTTGCTTAGTCCCCTCCCTATATGCTATGTCATCCCTAGACGCCTCTTGTGACCTTCCTGACTTCCTGGGTCCCTTTGTGCAGCATTGACCCCAGACCCCTCCTCCCAGTATCTGAGTCTGACTTCCTAGGTCACGTACTCTGTCTATGCGCTAATCCCAGATGCCTCCTCCCTGTATCCGGTCCTAGCCTCCTACGTCACTTCCTCCCCCTTGGTGTGCTAAACTCAGACAGCCCCTTCCGGTATCTGACCCTACAATCATTGGCTAGTAAGCGGGCTGGGGAGGAGAGGCTAGGTAGGTATTTAGGAACAAGCATGGTCAGATCACGCGCGCTGTCTCCTGGCTCCTGTTCTGTTGCTCTGGCCTTGCTGCTTGGGCTTGCTATGATGGCTTGCTGTGATGGCCTCTGAATAAAGCTCTGGTGTTGGCGCCTCCCTATGGCTCGTCTCTGTGTGTTTATCCGGCTGAGGACCGAAGACTCGGAAGTGAGTATGACTCTGGTAGCCTGCTCCTTATAGGAGGAGAGGGTACTGGCGTGCGGCCAGCAGAAGGTCAGCGTGGCCAGTACATGTGTGTGCATGTGTGTGCATGTTTTTGTCATTTGCCTGCTTGCTGTACCATATAATAATAAAGTACTTGTTTGTATCAGCTTTCCAAGTACCAATTTTCTGTAGATTACTGAACCCAGGTCTTTGTTTTAACCCAAGCTAGGAGGCCAAATAAATAAACAGAGAAGTTTGGCAAGATTTACTTGAATTGATGCAGAGTGAAGTGCGCAGAGCCAAGAAAACAATATTCAAAATGACTACAACAATGTAAATGGAAAGAATAACCACCACAAAACAATACAAAATGAATGCTGCAAAATTACGAAGAAGAAGCTTGGCTGCCAAGGAGAGATAAACACCTCTCTTTTACTGCCTCTCTCCACCCACCCCCCAACACCCCCAGCCACATACACATATGGGGTCCACAGGTATAGAATATCAATATCACATATAATGTCTTATTTTTTCAATATAATGAATAGTTTTGTTGAATTTTTCCCCTTCTTCTTCCTTTTTTCTTTTGAAAATTGTTATTATTATTTTTTTAATGAGGGTTGGCTGTCTGTGAAGCAGAGAGGGATACAGAGGGTATGGTGGAAAGAGCACTGGCTCTTGAATCCAAGGACCTGTGTTCAAATCCAACTTCTTATGCTTATTACTTAAGTGACCTTGGAAGAGACCCTACATCTCTTCATTTGTAAAATGAGGGGGATGGACTAGATGGGGGATGGACTCTGAGGTTTTAGCTGAACATACTGGGCCCAGGGCGGCATCTTCTTTGTAGTTTGTAATTGTAGGGAGTTGTCCAGGGTGCTGAAAGCTTCATGTCTGTGCCTGAACAGCTACTGTAGTATATGTATCATGGAAAAGACTTCAAATCAGGCTGCCCTACTGCCAAAAATGAGCCCTCTATCCACTGTGTGACACTGCCTCTTACTTCTTAATCATATTCTTACAAAATCCAATATTTGAAAAATTACAAAAGATTTAACATATAATCACCAACCAGAGCTGCTTTATTACAAGAGGAATAAAGATATAAATATAGATTATAGATATTCTAAATGTAGAAATTTTGTACTAATGAGGTCCCAGAAGTAGTTATAGGGATTAGAAACATAAGGTTATATAGTGGTAAGTGGGGATTGGGTGGTAAAGTAGGCAGGAAGAAACTACCAGGTAGGGCCTAGTTGTGTCCAAATGAGGCAATATCCCTATTTGCTCTAGCATAGTTCCAATCAGTCTGGCCATCATAAAATTCAAATAATACTTAACATTCACATAGCGTTTTAAGGTTTACAAAATACTTTACATATGCTATCTTGCTTGATCCTCAAGATAACCATATGAAGTAGGCCCCACTATTAGTCCTGTTTTACAGATGAGAAAACTGAGGCTGAGAGAGATTAATTGACTTGCCTAGGATCACACAGATGGCAAGTGTCTGAGGCAGGATTTGAACTCAGGGCTTCTTGATTCCAAGTTCAACACTGTACCACTGAGCTGCCAATAAACAGTGCATAAATAATGAGATTATTTCTCAACCTGAAGTATGGAGTTGTTTCTATAATGTAGCAAAGGTGTTCCAACATATAAATCAATTCTTATCTTAATTACTCAATGTTTGTGCAACACTCTGAACATGAAAGGGGCTACATTAAGGTGGCAGCATTTTAGTATGCAAGAAACAGCTAGCTCCATCCCATTACCTAAAAATATTTTTAATACCTCCTGTCCCCAAACTTGCAAATAAACAGAGATTAGAATAATCATCTTGCAGGAGAAAAAAAAAACAATTCCCCAAACCCATCCTCCATCCAGAGGGTATAATGCTGCAGGATGCTGGATGTTTGCTTGAGTTGGTTTAAAAGTGAAAGAAAAAAAAAGGATCAGACTGGCACAATGAATAATAGCAGAGGAAGTGTCTGGAGTGTGTGAGCTGTTTTACAAAAGTGTCCTATCACCTCACACCTGTTGGTTTAGGGGAAAAAATACTTTCCCCGGCATTCATTCCAGAGTCAAATATTTGTTTGTGATACTAAAAGGGATTTCCTGATGAGCCCTTGTGGCTGCCCAGCCCCAGCATGCTGGCAGGAGAAAAGAAGATAGGGAACCATAGACTGTGAAGGTAAATCAAAACACTAACAGTCTTCAAAGTGTGGGGAAAGGGAAGGGAGGGAAGGAAGTTTGACACTGTGTTTCTGAATGGGATATTGAATGGATGAAACTCATGCGGTGTGTGTGTGTGTGTGTGTGTTTGTGTTGACTAAGCACAAAAAAGGAAGATGCTATGTTTTTCCTATGTTATACATGTTTCTGCACCATGCCCCTGCACCAGGTACCTTTGCAGTCCCTCCCTTTCAGCTTTCTTTTGTGTGTTGTCTTTGGCCCATTGGATTGTAAACTCCATGAGGGCAGGGACTGTCTTTTTTTTTTTTGTATCCTTAGTGCTTAGCACAGTGCCTGGCCCTAGCATGTGCTTAGTAAATGTTAATTGATTATTCTTTACTGTTGTGAAGGAAACAACAGAAATAACTATGCACCAGAACTAGAGGCACTGAGGCACAGCTTCTTAGAGAATGAGGCCGAGTATTTGTACTCTTTTTTTTTTTTAATAAGTGAGGCAATTGGGGTTAAGTGACTTGTCCAGAGTCACACAGCTAGGAAGTATTATGTGTCTGAGGCTGGATTTGAACGCCGGTCCTCCTGACTCTTCACTGCACCACCTATGTCCTCTCTTAAGGAATGGCTATTACAGTGTACACCAGAGTTGGGTAGTGATTGCCCATTCATTGAATGCAGAGCCTTTGTATCTGGTATAGCCACCCTATAGTTGTCTTCTTCGGCTGGCCCCAAGACTTCTAACATGGCATCTACCTCCCAGCATTGTTGTGAGGATGAAATGAGACAGTAATTACAAAGAGCTTAGCACAGTGCCTTGCACATAGTATGTGCTATATAAATCTTATCTATCATTATCATCATAATTAGTATTGTTGTTATTGTTATTAATATTATTATTATTTTCTTCAGTATCACTGACTTAAAATGATGATAGTTAAGGTAGGATCATAGAATGATAGATTTTAAGTGGGAAGGGACCTTTAAGGCCATCAAGTCCAAGTTCCTCATTTTACAGATAAGGAAACTGAGGCACAGAGAGTTTAAATGATTTGCCCAGAATCACACCACTATTAAGTGTCTGAAGTGGGATTTAAACCCAGGTCTTCCTGACTCCAAGTCAAGCATACATCACCAGAGGTGTCAAACACTACCCACAATACTCCTTCATGCTGCAGGAACCAGATTAAAATTTAATTGGGAACTATTTAAAAAATAAATTAAAATACAAAAAAACACAGATAACATCACATTTGAAAACTAAATAGTTATGCAGGATCCTTATGTATGGATTAGTATTCCCATTTCTATTTGAGCTTCCTTTATCTAGCTGTTGACTCTTTTTTCATGATTCTCTTGCATCACTCTCATTTCTTTTCCCAATTTTTCTTCTACCTCTCTTATTTGATTTTTAAAATCTTTTTTTGAGCTCTTCCAAGAGTTCTTTTTGTTCCTGAGACCAATTCTCATTTTTCTTTGAGGCTTTACACATTGGTATTTTGGAATTGTTGTCTTCTTCTGAGTTTGTGTTTTGATTTTCCCTGTCACCATAACTTTTATAGTCATATTCTTTTTTTTTTTTTGCTCATTTTTTCCCAGCCTATTTTATTTCTTTTCAAGTTGAGCTCTGCCCCTGGGTGAAGGAGACATTGTCCCATACTTCTTGTGCCAGGGGCTGCAGACCCTGTCTGATAGCCTGGTATTGCTGTGGGGGCCCTGGCCACTCACCTGGCACTAGGCTAGGGCTGGACAGATGTCTGGCCACTCATCTGGTACTGTGCCAGAGCCTGAGGGAGGGGAGGGAGGCCTGGCCACTCATCTGGGGCTATGCTGAGACTTGCAAGGGGCCTGGTGCTGCACTGGTGCTACAGGGCCTTGGTCACTGATCTGTCCTGGAGCTCAGGGCCTCCCATTGGCTTGCTGAGGCATGATCTGCTCTGGCTTCCCAGGATACTACCTGTTCTGGACTGAGCTCCCATTTAACCTGAGAGAGACCTTAAGTTGTCTTGGGCTAGAAAATTGTTTCACCTTGTCTTTTTATTGGTTTTGCCATACAGAATTCTTTTCCAGGTGCTCTTTTATTGTTGTTCAGAGGTAAATTTGGGAGAGTTCAGGAGATTTTCTGGTGATTCCACCATCTTGGCTCCCAGAAGTCCCCATTTCTATTTGAGTTTGATGTCACTACACAATACCACATTGCCTCTCATAGTGCCTTTACAGGCAGTGGGACAAAGGCATCTATAGAGTGCCATGATTACTTAGCTATAAAGTTGGATAAGTCCTGATCTCCTCACTAACCTGATGTAGACCAGCCCCAAACCTTTTTGCCTTTTGATATGTACAGCTTTTCACTTGCAATTTATACACCAGTCCTGAGGAGCAGATGTGGCTCGCAGCCTAGCAACCTGCCTGTGTTCTAAAGGGTGGTGGCAGACTCAAACGAATACTCCTATGGTTCATGAAGAATCATGACGTACAGCTGATGATAACCAGAGTTTTGAAGTCCCTTGCAGTATGCTACAATTTTATAGAAATCCTGTCCAAACTGAATCATTCTGACCAGCGAGCCAAAATAGTTTTGGGAAGGTCAGTCTGATTTTATTCAAAAGGAGATCGCCATGTTAAATTGTTTCTCATTATGAGATTGTATTTATCCTCTCCTCCTCCAATTGGATGCAATTGAATAGTGATGTCTTCTGCATTTATATATTAATTATCAAAGTCTGGTAACTGATGAGGCCAAGGGAAGTATTGCTATCTCTACCCAAAGACTAGATTGAGAAATCAATGAACAAGTATTTCCTTCAATCTCTAGGTTTAGAAAACATTAAGAACCTGCTGTGAATTGGAAAGAGCCTGGGATAGTTAGGAGTAGTTTACATCTAGGTACTGGAACCAATGATCCTATTTTACCTAATTGTAATGTCAGATAGAGCAAATTTGAATACATGCAACCACTTCATAGGATTTTTTGCATTGATCAGAACCGAGTTGTAGGTCCAAAGTAGTATACTTTTAGGAGTGTGTTTCTCATGTAGTTACGGAGTATATTCTAGAAATCATATCCCAACTCATACTAACACTGATGAGTTCGTGATTCAAGGCTACTATGTCTCCTTAAGAGTCTAGAGCTACCCCCAAGGGTCTGGGGAGTATCTTTTCTAGTTCTATAGCTTGAGCCCCCATTGGTGTGCTTCTTTCTCTGATTATGAGATTATGAGCCTGACTCAATTGCCTTTACAAAAGGGTATTTACTAAGGTTGTAAAGTTGGTACAAAATGTCTGTGACACATTCTCCCACTTGTGTATACAGGGTCTAGGGGTAAAATGGGCTCATATTCAGAGAGCAGATGTGGCAAAGTGGTAACTCCTAGCTCCCGGTTATTGGACATTCTTTTCTCTAATTTGTGGGGCACTGAAGACATTACCCTTCTTTGCTTGGTCATTTGTTGAGCTGTGAATATGTATCTATTCTGTCCTTAGCTCTTGATGTAGACACTACCACCAGCTGCATTGTCCCTGGAGGCAGTTTTTGGAAACCTATGGGAAAGTGGAAAGTCTAAATTTCCTCAACCTGTCAATGTCATTCCAGTTCATTCAAGGACATTTCAGACTTAATCTAAAGTGTTTGATTGGTTGGTTAAGGCTCATTCTCACTTCTTTAAGGTATCAGAGAATCTTATTCCTTACTATAAGTGAGGCAGAATGGTTTGATTGATTTACTATCAACCTTGCCTTTACATTACTGAAGAAATAATCTTAGAGTGAAGATAACAAAATAGATTTGGAATTGGAAAATGCTTTAGATAGTTGGCAAAGGTCTAGACTTCTTTGGGGATTCAGGCCAAAGGATCTAAATAATAGCAACAACAATAGCTAGCATTTGTATAGTGCTTTAAAGTTCACAAAATACTTTACAACTATTATCTCATTTTATCTTTACAACAACCCTGGGAAATAAATACTCTTATTATCTCCATTGTAGAGATAAGGAAACTGAGGTTGGGAGAGATTAAATGACTTATCCAGGGTCATACAGATAGCAAATTGCTGATGCTAAATTTGAACTCAGGTCTTCCTGACTCCAATTCAAGCCATCTATACATTGTATTGCCTAGCCTCTGCTAGAGAATAGTAATAATAATAGCTAATATTTATATAGCACTTACTGTGTGCTAGGCACTAGGTTGAATACTTTATAATTACTATCTTATTTGATCCTCTCAACAACCCTGGGAAGCAGGTGCTATACTTATATTCATTTCACAGATGAGGAAACTGAGGCAAACAAGGTTATGTGACTTGCCCAGGTCACATAGCTGGTAAGTGTCTGAGGCCCGATTTGAATTGAGGTCTTCCTGACTCCAGGCCTGGCACTATATCCATTGCACCACATAGCAACCTAAAAGACATTATTTTCAACCATTGGTTCAGTGGACTGTAACATTTTACCTACTCAAACCAATGCACATGGGAACCTAGTTTCTAATAAGTAAGGTAAATCTCCCTTTCCTATATTCTTTGTCATATTATATTTCCCAGCTCTGTTCTTTGAGGGAAAAATTGCTTATGGATTAGGCTGTTAATTTTTTTTAATAGGGTCTCCCCAAAGCAGAGAGTAGAAGAGGTACTCAGTGTACAATATGTATTAGGAATGAGACCGATATTTATTTCTTACACACAAAAGAACTTCCAAAAGGCTCACAGTGTGCACTGACAGAAGGACTTAAAATAGGCTTCTTTAATTGAACTTATAACTGCAGTCATGTTCTCAGGGAGGAGGATGGGGAGAGCTAACACTTAAACCTCATCAATTGGTATTATTACATTTCATTTCAATTCTGCACTGCCTAAATAAGTGCTGGTCCATTTCTCTGGGTAGCACAGGCCAGGCTAGGACCTATCCTCTGGTCAGTGGTCACCTCCGAGGGCACTAGGGTGGTTGCCATGAACTTCTCTCCAGGTTGCTAGTCAGCTGTTACCAAAAACACCAAAGATCCCCAGATGTTTTGAACTCACAAGGTTGTTGCCTCCATGCCTGGATATATCTGTCTTGGGATAGATTCTCATTCATTTAGGAAAGAACAAACACAAGGAGGTAGTCCAAATCCCCGGCTCACATTTGTCTAAGTAGCATACAAGCTTTAGATGGCATATGCTCACAGTCACATGATGGCTGCAGTTGGGCAGAAGCCAACTATCACCCAACCTGTCCATGGAAGTGGCTTAAAATCATTTTGGTGTGATCTACAGGCAGAAAGGGAAAGAGCCTGAGATGGAATCACTCCCTTTTGAATATCCCATGAGACACTACTAGCCCTTGTGCTCAAATGCCAATAAGGGGACTTCCTTATTGTCCTAAAGTACTGAGCCACCACATGGCTATTAGTAGTCAAAGAAGTCATTATTCCCAAAGGTCCCAAACACAACTGCCATGTCCCTGGAGTTCTTACAAAGTTTCCAGAAGAGTTCTAGGTTCACCTTCCCTACGATGTTCCCCACAGGTAACTCTACTCCCCCTCTCTCCCTTTACATGAGACATAAAAATATGACTGGAAATATTGACTCAGAGATGGATTTCTGTGAGTAGTCAGACTGTTTTTGCTACCATGTTTCCTAGGTAGAATAAGGAGAAAGCATTTAGAGTATAAAAATGCTTAGTATTCTCCTTTTCTTATCTGCCTTTATTCCCACCTTATATGAGACAGTTCAGCAGTGGCTTCAGTTACCACTTACCTTTATCACTTTGGGCGTATGGACAACTACGCTGACTTCTCCCATGTGTTTTCTGACACTTATGTGGCTCTCTGTGTGACAAGCAAGTTACACAGTGTCCTATTAATGTTGGTGAGTTGTGCCCTACGCACTGTGACCCCATTTTGGGATTTTCTTGGCAAAGATACTGTAGTGGTTTGCCATTCCTTCTCCAGCTCATTTTACAGATGGGGAAATTGAGGCAAACAGGGTTAAGTGACTTGCACAAGGTTACACAGCTAGTAAGTATCCAAGGCCAGATGCCAGTTTGAGGCCATATTTGAACTCAGGTCTTTCTGACTCCAGGTCTGGCGCTCTGGCCACTGTGCCACTTAGCTGCCCAGTGATACACTGAGACTAATGAATACACTTGGGTAGTAAATGACAAATGGTGTGTGGTCCTCCCATTGAGTATAAAGGGTTTTTATTGATTGGGAAAATGCTGTCATGTCTTCCAGGTACTGTACTGTCAGGGGTGTGTGTGTGGGGTGAGGTGGGATGGGGATATTAAAGTAAGCATCTTCCTAAAATGCCTCCATTTCCTGTGGGAGTGGTACTGAAGGGTTTAAGTCTGAACCTACATGTTTCCCATACAAATGGATCACACAGAGCAAATTTAGCTTGTGATTCCATCCATTTACGCTTTCAGTTTGAAAAAACAAAATTCCCCATTAACAAACAAAGCATAACAATTATTCATCTTTTTGATAAAATAGGGATAAGGGCCAGGCCTTTGATTTCTTTGGTACAGAGAACTCCTGAATGATGAAACTTTTACCAATGCAAATCAACAACTTCTCTGCAATTTATTGTCTTGGAAAGTTGCCAAAATAACATTAGAGGTTAAGTGACTTTATCTAGGATCACGCAGCCAGTCGATGTCAGTGGTTGGACTCTCATGGCAATATTAATATAAACAGTATAACATTTAGAATAAGATTTTTCTTTAATGGGAAAAAAATCTTTATTGTAAGAAAAATAAAGCCAGAGCATGATATTATATTGAGCTGAGAGGGAATCATGCAATTTCTATAAATGATGCTCCTCATTTCCAGGCCTACCTCCCTTCCACATTATCGAGCAAAACCTAGATGTGTAACAGAATGCAAGACTGGACAGTCTTAAATCTGACAATTTCATACCCATCAGTGGGGGTAACATTCACTGTATGTAGAGCAAGACTTAGAGAAATTAAATCATCTAGGTTCAATCAACACTTTCTCACTAACATTCTCATTAACATTCACCTGTTAATTCTTTCCCCCTTCTCTTACCCTGTTTTAAGGGAAATCTTTATTTGTGATACTGGCCTCTCACATTTGGGTAGGCTGGCTGGTAGCTTCCCAATATTTAGAATTAAAGGCATCCTATAACATTTCCTACTACAGGTAACCAAATGTGTGGCTGTTTTGGGTTGGTTATAGAAAAGGCCTTAGGCCGCCTTTCTTAGCATTAACAATTCCTGCATCATCTGGATGTATGATCACTTTCTAGGGTTATTGCAGAGGGGATCTTTGATTGCATATGCATGAACTAGATGGCCTCAGGGGTCCCTTTCCAACTCCAAGGTACTGTGATCTTCCATCCTGTTCAGAAATGAAAAGAAAACAATCATGACTGCACATTTACTACAGTTCCCCCATGACTTTCCCTATGACTGTCATTTTCAATCAGACAATTTTTCCCCAGCCAGTTTCTAAGTTTTTCTAATTTAAACTAAGCTCTCCTTGTATTAGATTGCTTAGAATTTAATTTTTTAGTAACCTGTATGATTCTTCCAGATTCTTCCAAACCTGCTTCTAAATTTTAAAGGGGACAGACTCCCTTTCTAGTACACACATTCATTTTAAGATGTACTTGAATGGAGCACAGTTCTTTTGACTATTACAATATTACAATATATTCTATATTGTTTCTGTCACTGTCAGAATGGAAGAGGAGAAGGGAAATGTTATCATCTTTGCAGGACTAATTCTATCCCCTTCACCTTAATGTAGATATATGTGTCTGGTTCCTATAAATGAGGTACCAGGAGAAAAGAGACAGGACAGTTTTAGCAGAAGGATGCCAGGAGTAGATACAGAAGACTTCAAGTTCTTTTACACTCTCAAATCCACGATCCTATTTCTTATCATAAAGGCTGAAAGGTGGTACAGAGGATAAAGCACTAGGCTTGGAGTCAGGACGATTTATCTTCCTTAGTTAAAATCTAGCGTCAGACACTTGCTAGTTATATGACTCTGGGCAAGTCACTTAACCCTGTTTGCCTCAGTTTCCTCATCTGTAAAATGAGCTGGAGAAGGAAATGGCAAACCACTCCAAGTGGTTACCTTTGCCAGGAAAATCCCAAATTTGGTTACAAAGAGTTGGACACAACTTTAAAACAACTGAAATCTCTAACCTCTTTATATTTGATGCAAAAATGAGGTTATGGGAAGGATTTAGGTAAAAGAATGAGGCAGTATATTATAGCATCTGGTACTGGATACCAGGAGGAAAAATTGGGAAAAGCATATTTTTTTGGAGAATTTCTAACAATGCTTCAAGAAGTAGATAAAAATGGTAACTTCAGCCCAAGAGAATTCAGGATGCCTGTTGGCATTCCTGTTGTGGATTCCATAAGCCTCTGAATCTTTGCCTTCTCTGCCACAGATCAGTCATCCTTTGATCTATTCCTTGAAGCCTCTCCTTTCTTGTCTCTTTTTACCTGTTGTCATCAATTCTTTCCAGCTTAGCTTATTAAGAGCTGGGCAAGGCTGGGGAGGCTGTCCCCCACTGTTGCTGCTTAGTCTTTGAAGCACTAACTCTTTCCTCTTGGTCTATTTCTTAAAGATTGTGTGTGTGTGTCGCTTTAAGAACTCCCTGGTGTGACTCAGTTCCACTTGCTAAGAGGAATAGGTATATAGAGGTCATTGACTCACTTGTTCATTGTTTGGGTCCTGATTGGTTCAGAGTGAATAGAAATAGCAATTGTTTCTGTTTTGGCCAGAAACCCTAAGGGTCTTCCCCTCCCAGATTGATTTTCTTTGACTAGGTAAAGAAGCCATTCTCTGCCTCATTTCTTACCCAGTCTTAATTATTGAATGGGCATTGCCTCAGTCAAACTGAAACCTGTTAAAGACCTTAGCTTAAAAAGGGCAAGGTCTCCCACTGCATGCAGGGCCATCTCCAGTCATCATGATCTATAGCTCGCCACTGGAAGCAGATGGCTCCGGAGGAGAAAGTGAGGCTGGTGACTTTGCACAGTCCTTTCTCACTTAAATCCAATTCACTTGCATGTCATGGCATCACCTCCCTGATGTCATGGTCCTCTCCAAGAACAATGGACAAACAACAACAACAACATATAAAGGTAGATTGCTTTGGAATCCTATAGAATATTTGGGCTAAATATTGATGCTTTTGTCATGGGATACTCTTTTGTTCCACACAGGAATAAAAGCTTCCAAAACTACACAAATGCTTTCATACTGCACCTTCATTATTCCAGTTATTGTCAACATTGTCAAAAGTTGTGACCATTAGGTAATGATTATAATGCCAACTTTCCTTCAAATCTTGGCTCAAAACCCTTCTTTGAAGCAGCCTTTCCCAGTTAAATTAGTGTCCGACTCTCATCACTCCTTTTATCTCATCACAATACAAAGGCAGGCGCTGATTAATAGACACCAAACTTTTAAGTGATCCCCAAGTTAAAATGACCCACTCCCCTGTGAGGAGCTCTACTTCTATTTTCCTTTCATGGCGTTTTCCTTGCCAAAATATCTTATCCTATATTGCCTGAATTTTTCCACTTCTCTTTTTTGTTACACTGCTTGAAATTTCACCATTTAGAGATTGATTTGGGTTAACAATTAAAAGAGAATTCTTTTAAGCTTGACCCATCTATGCCTGCCTACCCTATGGGATTCTGGCACATATTCTGCCAAATTCTACCATATTCTATAAGTGGTCCACCCAATGTGCTGGAGGACTTCATTACCTTCTCTTGAAGATACCAGAAGATACCATCCCTTGATCTTATCATGTGACCAGTTCCTCTTTTCTTCCTGACAAATAATTCCCTTACTCCTGTTCTTCTTCAGAGTTTGTCAGTGGTTATGTATTGTACCCTCCCTGCTCACACCTACCATGCCCCTCTTCATTGCCCCCCTTACCCTTTTTCCCCAACCCCACCTTGTAAGACATCTTTAGTTCTTGGGAGGCAGTGGTTTTTAGGGTTTTGCTGCCACCAGTAAAATGGTAAATTAGTCCAAACTGTTGCGTTCCTCCTAACACTTATTTGAGATTACACTCTGTACTAAGGGAATGGAATTTTTGATGAGGAGTAGGGGGGGAGTAATTAATAACACAGCACTTTTGTGGGTAGGAGGAGGGAGAGGATACTGGTGGAGCATGCCTAGCTGACTGTTAAGAGTGAAGGCTGAGTACCCTAAAGTACTTAGGGAGGTGAGAGAAGGGTACAGGAAAGTGAGAGAATGCCGAAGACAAATTGAGAACAATGGTAAATGTACTGATGTGAGAGTTTGGGAAATCTGAATTCTTAACCTAGCTCTGCTCCCAACTGTATGGCCTTGACCAAGTTACCAATTCTCTCTGGGATTTAGTGTCTTCGTCTGTAAAATGAGAAGGTTGGTTTGGATGATTCCCTAAGGTCTTTTCCAACCCTTGTGAGATCTCTATTTCAGATTTTTGTCGAGGATCAGCCCTTGGTCTTTGCATCCCCAGTGCCTAGCATAATAGGAACTTAATAAATGCTTGAGTTGGACTGAGTAAGTAAGGACATTCTCTTTTACCTTCCTTAGGGTTGCCACAGGCCCTGGT
Source organism: Vombatus ursinus (assembly GCF_900497805.2). Classification (NCBI taxonomy): domain Eukaryota; kingdom Metazoa; phylum Chordata; class Mammalia; order Diprotodontia; family Vombatidae; genus Vombatus; species Vombatus ursinus. The sequence continues at coordinate 11,938,557 of NW_020954576.1, forward strand.
TTCCAGGAGTCAGAACTTAAGTTAATACTATAGTTTGTCATAGGATTTAGAGCTAGAAGGGACCTTAGGTATTACCAAGCTCAGCCTCTTAAATTTATAGATGAAGAAGTTGGGGGCAGAGGGATTAAATGATTTACCCAGAGACACAAAGGTAGTAAATCGCAGAGCCAGAATCTGAACTTGGTCCTCTAACTCTAAATCTCTAGCTCTTTCCGGTATACCTTTGACTATATTATGGGTTAAATGGGCTTCTGTGGGCTAGCCTTGGAACCTAAACACTAGGTATAACATTGTTTCCATGGGGAAATGTGTTCTGAATTCCACACGACTGTCTTCTGAATAAACATTTGGAATAAAATCAGATTATCAAGATGAAAATGTCTATACTATACTGTTTACACTATATTAATGTCCACTTACTAGTAAAATACAAGGATATTACTTTGTAAATGTAGTTTTTCCTCATGCACGTCTGTGGTTTCCTTGACTAGATTGCAGTATCTATATAGGCAAGGATTAGATCTTCTATTTGTTTGCAACTTTTTCCTCCCCAATCCTCTGGGATGGATTTCAGCACACTTTAAGCCTCAATAAGTACAGATGGACCAGAGTGCTGATGGGAGGAGTAAAAGCCACTCTGGTATGTTGGTGCCTTTTCCCAGAGCTCCTGTAGGGGGAAGAAATAGAAAGCGTCATCACTGAGAAGGAAGACCTATCTTGTTGTTTCAGATCATAACAAGGAGATGGGAAATTTCCTTGTGGGCAATTTATCCTCTTTTACATGGAAGCCACAGTTTAAATATTTCCCTAATGGAGTACTCTGGAGAACGCATTTGATGTTTCTGCTGGGGGTTGCTGCCAACATCCAAATACTTCAATAGCTATCCTGGATGCCAGCAAGCATGTCAAGAGAGGGATCAGAAACAGAAGAAAAATGAAAAAATTCTGCTTAAAAACAAGACACATGCAAAATCCAAGAGTTTTTCCCTTTAAGGGAAGGACCAGCTTCATGTTGTTTTACTGTTTATTTCTGTGAATACTTAAAAATAAGAAATTTAGCTTAGGAGGGAGAATGGGAAAGTTCCAGCTTTGCAATTAACTGAGGCCTCCCCAAAATGTAAACTGCTACCCCTACCGGGTCTCTTAAGCCTTTTACAAACTGAGATTACATTAATAATCTGTTAGCCAAATCCTTCCCAAAGCCTGCATGTGGGCCAATAAGCAGTGGAAGGGAGAGACCTTGAACAGTACAACATCTGCTGTTTAATTGCCTAGAGAAGGGCACCAACTTGTTGCTTATCCTAAAGTGTTAGGTAATATCTAAAACATGTTGTTGTTGTTGTTCTTCCCAAACAAAACAATACCAAAATGGTGGAACTATTTTTTAGCATAGAGGTGACTTCCTACTTTTGACTTTCCTTCTGGACTCATAGATACTCAGTGATATGTGTATAGATATAGCCATGGTATAACACAATTTATTTTTATGCTGAATCCTAAAAAGAAAAAAAATGGTTGGCTGCAATTTCATTAATGGAAGAAACTGGTAGCATAAAAATATCCTTCACTTAAGATTCAGATGGGCAATTTTATCTGTACCTCATAGTTTTTGAGAACTACCTGAGGGCACTGAGAGGTTAAGGTTAAGTGATTTGCCCATAGTTGGTGCTCTAACAATATACATTAGAGGCAAGACCTGAACCCACATCTTTTTGATCCCAAGGCCAGCTCTCTGTCTTCTATTATGCTGATTTGTTATTGGTTAAATAACATTCTCCAAATCATATCAAGTACCCAGTAAGTACTTTTAAATGTTTGTTGAATCTAATTACCTTCCCCAAATATAGTACATAGGTCAATGCTTTGCACATAGACCTGAGTCTGAATTCAGTCTCTAAAACTTACTGTGTAACCACAGACAAGTTATAGAACTTCTGTAAGTCTCAGTTTCCTCTTTGTAAATTGGTGATGCGGTTTAGGAGTTCAGGGGTGCTGGGACCCCAAAATCACAACATGCGGGTCCTGCCCAAAAGAATTCGACCCAAGCCTTCGTTCAGCCAAAGACAAGGTTTGTTAGAACATCCATCATATTGGGCAGACTCTTAAGGAGTCTGAACATGGGTAAGCAGTGGCTAGATTATAAGAATCTGACCAGTGGCTAGATTATAAGAATCTAAGCCTTGGCTAGATTTTAAGAATCACAGCAGTTTAATGGAGACAAGATGGACCTTATATACAGAAAGACTGTGGGAGGGATCTAGGAGTGGCCAAGTAAGTTTGGGGTGACTGGAGAAGGGGGCTCAAGAAGATCTGGATGTGAATGGCCAGTAAACTGGGGTGAATAGAATGCCTGGGACCTGGACCAATAGGATTAAGGGTGGGAAGTTGCCAGGGGTCATCTGAAAGTAATAGGCAATGGAGGGCTAGGTAGCAGAATTGGGAGATTGGGTTTAGACAATAATGAGATAGAATTATAGCCTCAGGCAACGCCAGAGATTTGGCCAAGTGGGAAAGTCCAGGGTTTTTCCTTTCTGGGGTCCAGATCCCAACTCCATCATTGGAACAGTAATACCTTGTCATAAATGTCAGCTATTATTATTGATTTTATAAAATATAATCAAACTTATCCATTTTATATCTCATAATGTTCTCTCTCTCTTGTTTGGTCATAAACTCTTTTCTTCTCCTTAGATCTGACAGGTAAACTATTCCTTGCTCTCCTAATTTGCTTATGGCATCACCCTTTATATCTAAATCATGTATCCATTTTGACTTTATCTTGGTATACAGTGTATGATGTTGGGCTATGCCTACTTTCTGCCATACTGTTTTCCTGTTTTCCCGGCAAATTTTTGTCAAATAGTAGGTTCTTGTCCCAGAAACTGGGGTCTTTGGGTTTACTACTGTGTCTTGTGTACCTAATCTAGCCCAGTGATCCACCTCTCTATTTTTTAGACAGTACCAGCTAGTTTTGATGATTGCTGCTTTATAATATAGTTTGAGATCTGTTATGGCTAGGCCATCTTCTTTCACGTGTTTTTTTTTCATTAATTCCCTTAATGTTCTTGACCTTCTGTTCTTCCAGATGAGTTTTACTATTTTTTCTAGCTCTATAAAATAATTTTGGTTGTTTTATTTGCTATTATTAATTTTAAAACAATGAATTCAATTTTTAAAAAAGTGAGATGTGATATAGTTAACTTGTAAGGTAGATGCAGAGTTGTTAACTAGAGTGAAGTTACCCTTGGTGCCAGATTTAGAGAGTGTTGAGAACATTTTCAGTTTTTCAACAAATGGGAACAAAGTGCTTGTATCTAGTTTAGCAAGAAGAATTAGGTAAAAGAGACTGTGGGCTCCTGGTAAGCTCCTTTATTGGTCTACCATCCCCACTTCTTCCCCCCTCAGGGTGTTCTGTAAGCAGACATTCCCTTCTCCCTTTAACTGTGAATATATTTTGTGCCATTTGCCTGAGGTGTGGTTTGTGCTGCTTAACCCAGGAGTAAAAGTTCCTAGTTGCTGCTTTGAATGTTTTAGAACCGTCCCTCAACTCCAGAGTTATCAGTGTCCTACATATTTGTAAAGTAATTGGAAGTCCTTTCAGAGATAGCAAAGAAAAAAGATGAAGTCATAATTATAGTATTGTAGAATAAAGCATAAGCTTTCAGAGTTGGAAGGGAACACTATTTTTAAAAATTGGAAGAGTTTTAAACTCAAAGATATCATCACTTGTGACTCAGCATATGAAATCTGTCCTAGAGAATGGTATTTTGAAACCTTAAGAATTGCTTTGGGTAATGTTGCTTCCTTTATTTACTAAGCTCAATACAACAAGTTATCTTACAGGGGACCTCAAGCAATATTTAAATCAGAACTATTGCATTGTATGACTCAGTGATGGGACTGAACATTGCTGCTGGGACATTAATCATTCCTGAGGGGATATGTTGGGATTTAAGGATTCCTTCCGTCTTAGCTTTCTCTTTTGTGTATTAGTGCCATCTTAATTTTGCTTTGTATCTAATGTATCCAAATCATATCAACATGAGCTATGTGACCTAAATTCCATAGAAAATTGAAAATTCTATCTTATCTGCAGACTCTGAAGCTTGCTGTCTCTTTGGAGATGGTAGAAATTGACCTTTAACCCTTTTAGTACTCTGAAGTTGGATTTTAATTCGTTGTTTTAGAGGACTGAACATTTTTCTCCTACTGGACTATTCTATATGAATCAGAGGTTATTATGTAAAAAGGCTGAAATTTGTCCAAATAGTTCAAGACGAGTTGCTGCTTAAAATGACATAGCTTTCTGCCTTATCTTCCCCATTTCCCATATCACTTCTAGTTTGAAGGGCCTTCCAATCTGGCTAGGCTTCTTTCCTGACACTTCTGAGTCTGACCAGGCTGTATGTGAGGATGGGGACAGGAATAGGGTTGGGGCAGGAGCACTCCTTATCTGGGACAATGGCATCCCCAGACTGTAACTTGAAATGTACCATCCCTGAGAAAATATAGGGAATATTTAGTAACTTGTTTTTCTCTCCCAGAAACCCCATCCACTCTGAATTCAGGAGATACAAATGAAGTATGAAGCAGTATATAGTGTTATCAGCCAAATGGCAGGTGGCATCTCTTTCTCCCAAGGACAGAAATCTCATCTGTCTGAGATGAATTAATGAGGTCCAGACAGAGGGATGGATGAAATGACTTCATAATATCCCTCCTGCCTCCTGATTTTATGATAATGTAGCAGTACACATACTTTGTTTATCTTTCTCTGTCTCTGTCTGTCTGTCTGTCTGTCTCTCTCTCTCTCATACACACACACACCACATGTGTCTTTTTAAAAGGTTTTGAATCATTTCTCTACCCTTGTCAGACACTGTTCTGAAAAATTACCCAGGAACTAAATGCCTAGGCTTATTTTTAAGGTAGTAAAATCTGGATGCTCAATATAACAGCTCAAGGGTTTTATAGGACAGAGAGTGGAATTGAGTATTTCCAAAACCAAAGGTCAGGTAATTTAAGAAGTTATTCTGCAGAGGCACAAGTGTATATAGTCACACAACCAGTACATGTCTATGTTATTTTAAAAACTGAGGCCATAGGTTAATGATAACTTAAAGCCATCTACAAATTAAAGGATACAGATTAGACTAACATCTAAGGCCATAGAGCAGGGGTGGGAACCTGTGACCTCAAGGCCACATGTGGCCCTCTAGGTCTTCAAGTGTGGCCCTTTGACTCAATCCAAGTTTTACAGAATAAATCCTTTTATTAAGGGGATTTATTCTGTGAAGTTTGGATTTTATACCTCTCATACCCATATGGGGTTGCAACCCACAATTTAAGAAAGTGCTGAAGGGGTTGGGAGTAGAAAAAGTTTAAGAAGCCCTGTTCTAAGGCACTGAATGCTTCCAACTCATTTAAACCTTATATTTATACCTGAGTTTATGCCTCACCTTTCACACAAAGGATCTCTTCTATTCCTTGCTTGGACTCTTCAAGCATGTCAGTTTTTCACTTGGGGTAGGCTCATGGTGAGTCCACAACCTCCTTCTCCTCTTGGAATTCCCATGTTTCATACTTATATCAGCACCTCTCACTGAGACTTTTGGGGTTTAGGGAAGCATTCCCACTATCTTTCCATTTGTGTCGTGATCTTCTGTCCCTCTTCAAGGTGGCTGGGTAGATTTATGCAAATTATCCCCGACTGCTCCTTCAAAGATCTCCAAAAGGGAAGGAGAAAGAGCAGAACTCATGACTTTTGGTGGCCACTCCAGGCCAAATGCCTGTGGCTCAGAAGGCGGGGTAAAATTCTACAATTTCTTTAGGGGCAAGGGGTCTGGACCTGTGATTTCATCTGTACGGGTAGCTCCCAGCTGAAGGAACTACTTGTACAATGTAGCCTGGCAACTATTCTATAACATTGCTTTAGAGAGTTTCCTGGGGGATACTGGGAGGTTTAATGACTTACCCAGAGTCACGCAGCCACTGTGTGTCAGAAGCGGTACTCAAACCCAGATCTTTCCAACTCCGGCACCAGCCTCTTATTCACTATACTATACAGCCTGAGCATATTTGAATATAGCATTTATATAGTTTACATATGCCTACATAGGCATATATGAGTAAAATATATATATATATATATATATTTTTTTTTTTTGACTAGGCAATGGGATTAAGTGACTTGCCCAGAGTCACACAGCTAGTGTCAAGTGTCTGAGGCCAGATTTGAACCCAGGTTCTCCTGACTCCAGGGCTGGTGCTCTTAGCCATTGTACCACCTAGCTGCCCTCCCCCTTTTTTGTTTTCTGCTTTTTTTAAAAATTTAATTTAAATTTTTAAGTTTTTGCTTTTTGGTGAGGCAATCAGGATTAAGTGACTTGCCCAGGGTCACACACCTAGTTAAGTGTCAAGTGTCTGAGGCTGGATTTGAACTCAGGTCCTCCTAACTCTAAGGCCAGACTCTATCCACTGCGCCACCTAGCTGCCCCTAAGTGAAATAATTTTCAAGCAAAAATAGCGTTATTTGTCCTTTAGGCTTTTAGAATAATTAAACATAGAATCAGAAGGGACCTTAAACATCTTCTATTCAGTCTAGTTTAAGTCTTTTAAAAAAATGTGTTCCTTCTTACCCTGCTATATCGAACCCTCCTTTTGCAGCACAGGTGGTCTGAAGAGAAGGGATTTTACTCCGAGACAGGAAAGAAATTAGGAGGTACAGAGGGGTCTAGAAATGTGTCAAGGTCACCGGTAGTTTCATTTCCATGTTAGAGTTTGAAGGAAGTTGTACATAGGATGGATTTGATTCAGTGTTAGTCTGGTTTGGTCCTCACACTTGGAAAAAGAGCTATATTCACTGGAAGATTTCATGTTGCCATGTGAAACCAATAGGTTGAATTCTGTGTTTTTTGTTGCTGTGTTGTTGTGCTCAGCAGGCCACAACTGATGGCAGTAGTGAGACCTGATGAAAGGCTCAGGGTATAACTGAATCATGACCTGATTGTCTTCTGGAACAGAATTTCTCCCAGAGAAGCAAAGCTCAGACACTATTATAAATATGGAACACAGAGCAATCCCTGAGCAAATCTGTGAAGAGAAGCTTGTTTCTGGAGCCCTCCACTTTGCTTTTTCTGTGCTTCTCTATTTTTCTGGCATGGATGTTATTATTGTGGGTCCTTCGTTTTCACCAATGACATCACAATGTTAATAGTAAAATGGTGGATAATGTGTTGTGTCTTGTCGTGTGCTGCAATGAATTTAAATGAGACAATTGTGCAAAGTCCTCAGCTTCACTCTCTCTTCCAGAGTCATTGAATCCAAGACCTTCCCTGAAGAACCTTGTCTTCCTTCCTGACACCATATTAAGGCCACAACAATGCCCCATTCTCCCAACCTTCCCTTATATCCTTCCAATTCCTATATTCCAGCCAATTGTCAATGAGAGAAGAGAATAAGCATTTCTATTACACCTATTATGTGCCAGGCCCTGAGCTAAATAGTTTACAAATATTATCTCATTCAATCTTCACAACAACCCTGGGAGGAAAGTGCTATTATTATTATTATTATTCCCATTTTACACTTTGTGAAACTGAGGCAGATAGAAGTTAAGGGACTTGCCCAGGGTCACACAGCTAGTAAGTGTCAGAGTCTGGATTTGAACCCAGGTCTTCCTGACTCTAGACCTAACATTCTATCCAGTGTGCCACCCAGCTGCCTCAACGTTTCCTCAAGGAAGAAAACATCTGATAAACTCATCCAGACTGCAGTGTTAGAGACTGATGCCAACTTTAGTTGGCCCTTCTCAGGGTTATTTGCTTTTTAGGAGAGGATAAATTAGGACCAGCAAAGCCTTAGCGCAAGGGCATCCATCTCTAGTGGTAGAAGGTAGGAAGTGGGACAGGTGGGGGGATATCTTGGAACAAGTAGTTTGTCTTGGTGTCCCTCAAGTGGCACAATCCAGAGACAATAGCCAGTACAGGGTACACGAAAGGCTAGCCTGTGGGTGAAGTCCTCACTCGTGGATTCTCTTTAGGGGCCAAAGCGATGAACCAATCTGAATTCCCTGCCTTTAAGAAATATAGGAAAAATATATAGAAATATATAAGCATTAAATTTTTTTCTTCTAATATTATAACTGTTCCAATTTTGTCTAGAGACTTTAGCCTCAGCCTTTCTAACTGTTGAGTATTATAGTAAGACTATAATCCAGTTCAGAGGGGGAAAAAAAAGAAGTTTTTTCCTTTTTTCCAAAAGATACACTGCAGTGGAGCATGGCCCTGGAAATTGTTGCTGTTTTCTTACGGCTAGGAAGCAAATCTTTGCTCCAAATGTGGTGTGGGGAAAGAGATAAATTACTTGCTGTGCTTTCATGGCAAGGAAAGGAGGAAAAATGGAATTTTTAGTCATCTGTCAAAGAGACTTGCTACCACCTTAGATGGAAATGAAAAATAAGGTAATTCAAAGATTCATTTCTAGAGTCTGGTGTGAATAGCCTGCAGGGAACAGAAAGCAGAGCCCATCGGGTGCCAGATTCCATCAGGGAAGGGGATTGTAAACTCCAGCTGTCCATAAAGAGAATTAACTTCTTAAAATGATCAATCTGACTGGTCCTCCTGGGGCTGCGAAGGACTACGTCACTTTGCAGGATCACGGAATCTTGGAATCAGAAGGGACCTCAGGGACCGTTTGGACCACCCTGGACCTGAGCAAGAATTCTCTCTGTAATGTTCCCTGGATGGATAAGTTCATCTAGTCCATGCCTGGATGTTTTCAATGAGGATCAACCAGCTACTTCCCAAGACAACCCCTTTCCAATTCTGAACCCTTTCTCTCAGTGACTCCCTTGTTTTCCATTTCCCCAGGATATGTTTGGCCTCAGAGACATATTAGCTGTGTGACCCTGGGCAAGTCACTTAACCCTGTTTGCCTCAGTTTCCTTATCTGTGAAATCAGCTGGAGAAGGAAATGTCAGTATCTTTGCCAAGAAAACCCCGAAAGGGGTAATGAAGAATTGGACATGACTGAAATAACTGAACAGCAACAACAAAAAGATTTATCTTTCATTAATATTGCAGTGGAAAGAGCACCTGCTTTGGCCTGAATTCAAAACATAACTCTGCTATTTACCACCTGTGTGAGCTGGATCAGGTCACTTCTCTGCTCTTGGCCCTAGCCTTATCTTTAAAATGAAGGGGTTGAAGTAAATGATTTCTAAGGTCTCCTGTAGATCTAGATTCAATGATTTTTATCTCCTATTTGCTTATAATCCCTCCTGTTTCCTGTGTATTTCTGTTTTCTTCCCAAGCCTATGAGTAAAGTCAATCAGGTCAAGCATTATGTTTTCTGCTCCCTTTGTGATCATTGGTTTCCTACACAGTACACATTCAATGGGCCTTAATCAGGGGGTTGGATCAGGCAATCTATAAGGATCTATGCTTTTATGTTTCTGCCAAATGCTTGTTGAAGGTAGGGACAAATAAAGGAAGAGATCAAGCTCTCTTCTAAGATGGTAGGACTTCATAAATGCTAATAAAAAATCATCATGAAGAACACTGCATGACAAAAAGAGAAATGCTCATTTTTTTCTCAGAGGCAACCTGGAATAATAGATAGAATAAGGAACTTGGAGTCAGAAAGAGTTGGTTTCAAATCCCATCTCAGACAGACATTTGCTATAGGACTTTGGGCAAGTCTCTTACCTACTCTGGGCCTCCATTTCTTCATCTGTAAAATGGATTTAAATTGAATGTCCTTTGAGGTCACTTTCAGCTCTAAATCTCTGTTTCTATGGGCCTGGTAAGTATAAGAATGGCAGCTATGGCCTTGTGAATGTTAGTGGTAATATACTAAAGATAGGAACATGCAGATTTGACATGAAAGCCATTGGGTGTTTTTCCATTTAGTTACTGGGGGTTCATTCTAGTGTCAGGCTATCAACTAACAGACTCAACAACTCAACCGTCACCTCTATATGGATGTTTTCCAAACCCATACCTCTATCTCTGACCTTTCATCTATGTGTCAGTCAAATATTTCCAAACACTGACAAGACACACCACTTGGAAGACTTGTCACCAACTCAGATTCAACAAATCCTAAAATGACTTCAGCATTTCTGAAAAACCAGCTCCCTGTCCCAACTTTTCTACTTCTATAATTCAGCCAGGCTAGTTATATTGGAGTCATCTTCTACTCTCTCTCTTCATCTTCTCTATAGCCAGTTTGTCACCAATTTCTGTCATTTCCTCCTTTACAAGCTCTCAAATTCACCCCCTTTATCTCCTTTTCCCCAGTCATTGTCCTTATCACTCTGTGGCTGGATTACTACAATAAATTCCTTATTGACTTCCCTCATTCCCTTCTCTTCCTCCTCAATCCATCCTGCACACCATTGCCAGAATTACATTTATTTGTTGATTCCATGATTTCATTGCTGTGGATACTCCCACTACAGAATCCGTAGATTAACTGCCAAACTTGGAGACAAAAAGACTTACGTTCAAATCTTTCCTCATACAGTTACTAGCTGTGTGGTCCTGGATAGCTCACTTAACCTCTGTCAGCCTCAGTTTTCTCATCTGTAAAATGAAGATAATAATAGTACTGATTATCTTGCAGGGTTGTTGTGAATATCACAGGATCACAGGTTTAGAGCTGGAAGTGAGGTAATATATGTGGTATACTTGGCGAACCTTAAACCAGCAGATCAATGTTAGCTATTAGATATTGCAAGTCCAATTATAATCCCTGCACACATTTATATCCTATATACTTTGTTCCATGTATTCTCATAAATCTACTTACCATGTTGCATATCTTTCTATGGTTCTTTTGATACCTTTTGGTTACCAATCTACCATATGGGCTCTGATTTTCATTATGTGATTGGCCACCTGCTTTTCTGGTCATATGTACTCATAATAATGTCTTTTAGTGAGGAAACTAAACCCTGAGTAAATTAAAAACCAATAAATTCCTGGAGAACAGATAATGAATCATACCTCGAAGAGGATTAGGGGACTACTGGGGCAGAATGCTATATACATCGCTACATTGTCGCTACATTGGAATGCTTTTGCTTAGTTGTTTTTCTTTGTTCTAAAAGAGTGTTCAGTCTTGGGCAGGGGATGAAGAGGGGCAGCATTTCCAGAAACAACTGTTGATATAAAAATAAAAGGTAGTTCTAAGGGAAATGAAATGAAGTGGAGACATATGCCATACAAGTAACCCGTGTGATTAAGAATTTGGCAAAGGATATCAACGTACTTATCTGGGGAGCCATGTTGCCTGATGAAAAGTAAAAAAGTGTCAAGCTTCTACACATGCAACCAGAAAGATCTGTTGTTCTTCCAATATTTTATTCATTTATCAGGAATGTGGGGTTATTTTAAATTTAATGTCTCTGCTGCAAGGCTCAAAAAAGAAGACAAAAAGATAGAATCTACTAAATCTGAGCTGAGACCTGAGGATGATCTGGATTGTTATGGGCTTGAGACAAAAAAGGAGGGCAAAGCAACACCTTTTGTAAAATTAGAAAAAGTCTGAAGAAGAGATCCCAGTTCTATCAGCATCTCCATAAGGATCCAAAGGTTCAGAAGGTAGGCCCAGCTAAAAGATTCTTTAGGAGAGAGCCCCAGAGCTCAAAGAATTCAAGGTGAAACTCCTGATAGAAGAAGAAAAGCCTCCCCGGTTCTAGGGACTAAAATAAGTTAGCCATGTAATGTTCCAGGGTTTGACATGAATTAACAATCCTTCTTTTGTTTGATTCTTATGTAGGATGCTGACAAATACAAATACAGTGAGTATAAATCTTGCTAATTTACACCTTTCTTACCATCAACACTTTCCATATAATTGAATGACTGTCATCTATAGTTTTATCTGTCATAGTTTAAATAGGTGTGGGGAATACTCTGCTAGAGGAGAGCTTTCAAGATTGCATTTTGATCTTTAGCCAAAAACTTCAATATTTAAATGTTTTAAAAAATCAATGAAGAATAAACAGCATTTTATATTCTCTATATCCCTCAGACAGTTTTGTGACTCTAGAATTGTGGTATGGTATAGAAAATCACCTGCAAAAACCCACTGGTTTATTTCTCACATTTCTTTGCTTTATGCATAAACCGTTCTTACAAAGTAAGTAACATACAGATGAAAAAGTAGGCCAATGGGGCAATAATTATGGTCTTCTTGGTTACATTTTTGGGAGCAGTATAAATATAGGCTATGACCTTTCTGTTATTTTGGATCTTTCCATTCTGTGAGATAACCTGAGAATTATCTGAGGGACTTTAACATTCTGTTACCTCTAGCACAGTTTCATCTGTGTGTATTTGGTAAGACCAAATGAGTTTTCCCAACTTTGTTCTGTGTGTTGTTATCATTTCTTTGCAAAGAAATTCAAGGTCTGAGATAGGAAAGTCCAAAGGAATAATTTCACTATCACTATTGATGAGAATAGATCAATTCAATTTAACAAGTGTTTATTAAATGTCTACTATGTTCAAGGCACTGTACTAGGCACTTAATAAATAAGTCACTTAATAAAAACTTGGTTAATAAACAATAAACAAGGCAGTGTGCTACCACTGAGAATATAAAAGAAGAGGAAAAAAGAGGGAAAAGGAGAGGAGAGAAGAAGATGAGAAGAGAAGAGAAAAGAGAAGAGCAGAGGAAAAGAAATGGTCCTTGCCCTCAAGGAACTCACTTTCTAAAGCTGGAGGGAGGAGGCTGCAATACATACCCAGATAATTAAATACAAGATAATTCCAAGAACTGGGGAATCAGGAAGAGTTTTTTTATGGGAAATGGAAACTCAGATTGGTCTTGAAGGAAGCTAAATGGGTAGGAGGGAGCTAAATTAGAGCTAAAAACTCAGAAGTGCTTTCCACGTATAGAGTACAAACTGTGCAAAAACTTGGAGATAGGAAATGGACTGTCAAGCTCAGAAGACAGCTAGTAGTCCAATTTAAATGGAACATAGAATGAATGAAAGGCAACAACATGAAATAAATACGGAAAAATAGGAGGAAGCTAGACTGTAGAGAGTCTTAAATTCTAGACTGAAGAATTTTTATTTTATCCCACAGAATAGACAATAAGACCTGTGGGTCTATGTAGGACTATGAAATTGTCAACAAATTTTTTTGGGGGGGGGTTGGGTGTCTTTTGGATGCTATTGGAATAATTTGGTTAAGTTAGATCTCATTTTCTGTCTTAGGTAGGTACTTGGTGAGAGGTGAGAGGGACAGTATATAGGCTTCAGAAGATGGTCTGATTATTTGATTAGAGTAGCTCACTTAAAGTCAAGAATGAGGACGATTTCACTGGTGAATATAAGTATTTTGGTAATATGGTATGGGTATAGACTTCTTCTCCCTCCAGCAAAAAATAAGCTCCTTGAGGGTAGGGACTCTCTCCTTTCCTCTTCTCAGCTCCCCTCTTTTTTTCCTCTCCTTTTGTATTCTCAGTGATGGCACACTGCCTTGTTTGTTGTTTATTTACCAAGTGTTTATTTACTAAGTATCTTGCTTATTATGAGTTTATGGAAATGAGGAATATGTGGTATTTTCATTTGGAAGGCACTTAACACAAGTGTGTCTCTAATTGGGTAATTATAAGAAAGAATGGACATCGTGCGGTGATTAAAAGACATACCTGCCAAACCTAAATGGTAGGGAGTAGGAGCAGTAGTGGCAAAGGAGTTTTTCTCTTCTTCCTGCCCTCTTCTCCTTCCTTATCCATGGTATCTCAGTGCTGGAGTAGGAGACACCACATTCATAAGGGGGTAATTGGGAGAATCAAGCAATCTGAGGCTAGGAACAGATACATATTCTCCAGACAAATACAAATACACAAAGCAGAATGCAAATCAAAGAAGTTTCAGTAAGTGAAACCTTTGGCAGCAGAGAAGAGAGCTGACTGCAGATTCAAGAGAGAACTAGTCTTGGCAACTGAGAATTGAACTGAGAGGGGCAGATCCAGGAACACTTATTTAGTTCTAGGAGTATGGACCAGTAAACCCCACCTAGTGAAGTTGAGTATAATTACTCTCTAGGGAACCCAAACTGTAAATCTGTGAGTGCCGAGTTGGGGAGGTAGAACAGTAGAACATGTCAGAATGGTTTTTTCTGTCTTTATATTCACTGATTTGCACAGCTACTGGAGATACCTCTACTGGCATGTTGCACATGAGAGAAAGAATCTGAAAGCTGTAATCCTCCTTGCATGCTAACATATTGCTGTTCCCACCACGTGTTCATTAGGTGATGCTAGTGTTTCACACAGTCACTGTGTTTGAACTGGGCACAGCTAACAGATTATGCCACCCAGAATCACATTGAAGCTTAGTTTCTGGATTTCTGAAGTGTGTGTGTGTGTGTGTGTGTGTGTGTGTGTGTGTGTGTGTGTGTGTTGGGGGTGGGATGGATGTGGGGAGGAAGGAAAGGAAAAGAGATGTTTCTGAGTTCTAAAAACTACTCAAACAGTAACATCCACCACTGAATACTTTGAGGGCAGCTTGCTTCTGGTCAAAGATTGTCTAGGCTTGTAAGTGAATCTTCTATAGAAACTGCTTTTCTGAGTTCCTGAAGTGGCTAAGACAGGGCTTGTCATTCCCTTCTGAGAATTTCTCACCGTGAGAGGATGGTGACTGACACTCTGCCAATACATATGTTTGTCTGTGTCTGCAATCCCTTATTGCTTCTTGAAACACAGATCGACTCTCATTGCTGAGCTCCTAGCAGAAGACACATTGGCTCACCTAGTTTTCTGTGACATTCTCAATGAACAGAGTAATGTCCTCACCACGTCGTTACATATTTACCAGGAAGGTATCTCACTGCTGACTTATTTGACAAGAGAAGGTGATGGAGGACATATCCAAGAACTAATAACTCCAGGCACTAGAAATGGGGCTATTCTCCTCTATAACTCTGATTCAGGCAATTAAGCTCACAGATGGCTACGTAGAACAGGACCCTTCTGTGATCTTTCTTCAATCTTATTCTAGAATAAATAGAGTTATTGCACAGGAAACTGGTACAAACATCTTGAATTCAGTGATGATAATGCAAATGTTTAAATGGCCTGACCTACTTTTTGGTATGTCCATATTTGTAGGAATAATTCTGTTGTGACTATGGAATCATAGAATCCCACAACTTCTGAATTGAAAGGGGTCTTAAAGGTTATTCCGCTCAATTTTCTACCCATTGTAGGACTCTACTCCACAATAAGGTTGCGTATACACTTCTGGTGGTAGGGACCCCATTCCTTAGCAAAGCAGTGTTTTCCATATTCAGATGATTCTAGTTGCTAGAACATTGGGGGGGAACCCTTTTTATCAAGGGGATTTGTTCTGTGAAATTTGGATTCAATCAAAGGGCCACACTTGAAGACCCAGAGGGCCACATGTGGCTTTGAGGCCACAAATTCCCCACCCTCGTGCTAGAACCTTCTTTCTCATATTGAGCTGAAATCTGCCTCTTTGTAACTTCTACTGAGTGATTCTCTTTCTACCACCTGGAGTTACACAGAATACATCTCATCTGTCTTCCACAAGGAGTTGAAGATGATGATCTCTTCTCCAGAATGAACATATTCAATTCCTTCAACTGTGGCGTACTTTTGAGACTCTTTACCACTTTGTTCTTTAGCACCTGATTCATAGCTGTCCTTTCTATCCCATTCCCTGCTATCGTGTTAAGGGACCTTAATATACATGATGATCCTTCTAATCTCCAAATAAGAATAGCTAACATTTATATAGCACACATTATGTGCCAGACACTGTGATAAGTACTTTACAAATATTAACCCACAAGATCCTCACAATAACCTTGGGGTTCAGGTGCTGTCATTATCCCCATTTTACAGGTGAGGAAACTGAGGCAAACAAAGGCTAAGTGACATGCCCAGGGTCACACAGCTAATAAGTGTCTAAGGTCACATTTGAGCTCAGATCTATCCTTACTCTAGGCCCAGTGTTCTGTGCCGCCTGATCTACTCACAAAGATTCTAATGTTACAGTTCTTGAATTGCTTCAACTCTAGGGCCCTTTATTTCTACCCTACTCCAGTCACTCAGGGGCATGGCTATTCTTTGTTGTTGTTGAGTCATATTGTTCAGTCTTTGTAACACTATTTGGGGGTTGCTTGGCAAAAATACTAGAATGGTTTGCCATTCCCTCTCCTACTCATTTTACAGATGAGGAACTGAGGCAAAGAGGGTTAAGTGATTTGCCCAAGGTTACACAGCCAGTAAGTGTCTGAGGCCAGATTTGAACTCGGGAAGATAAGTCTTCCAAATTCCAGGCCTGGCACTCTATCTACTGCACCACCGAATTGCACCTTGGCTATTCTTTAGCCTTTACTATCATGTAGAACTGTGCTACCCCGAGATTCTGCAATTCTGCTTTTATCACAAACTCCTCTTCTTCCAACTCTCCTTCTCTTTCATTCTTACTAAATGTGTCCCTTCTCCTCATATGACCAATGACCAATAACCCCCTTATTGGGTTCCTTATTTTCTTAGAGCATCACCCACACTATGACTTGCCTATGAAAGTATCATCTCTTTCGCAGTATCTCCCTCTTCTGTAGGATCTTAGCATCATGCTTTCAAACATGAGTCCACACTGATAAGGAGGGAAGATTCTAGCTTCATTTCACTTCACTTCACTCTCTCTCCAGACTCCTTCTTCTCATTTTCCTCAATTACAATCTCGACATCCTGGAGAAACCTCCACCCTGATGCCTTCTTCTCTTGATTAGTGACTCCTTTCCCAAGACCACCATTTTAGGAAAGAGCCCTGCCTTGCTTCACTTCACTCACACCTTTATTTTCTAATTTTTTTCACTTCTTCATATACTTCTTCATATATACTTCATATACCCCCTTGAAGTTACCCTTTCCTCCCCTCCCTCCTGCTCTTCATTATGTGCTGTTTTCCCTTTGAGGATAGAGATTGTCTTGTTTGGTTATATTTGCTTCTTCAGGCTTAGCATAATGCCTTGCACATATTAAACACTTAATAAATCCTACCCCCCAGCTGCCACACTCAGTAACCTATCTAACTTTATTTGGGCTCTCACTGCTCTATGGCAATCCTTTTACTTCAAATTTAATTCAACAACCATTAATCAAGCATCTGCTTCATTTAAGGCAAAGATGACATATTGTAGTGGACAGAGAGCTAGTCTCAGAATCAAGAAGACCTAGGTTCAAGTGCCACCAGTGACACAACCTGGCTGTATCACCCTGAGCAATCCATTTAATCTCTCAGGGCCCTAGGCAATTCCCCAAGCCTATAAAATCCCAGAGAAGGTGCTGATCTATATTTGCAGAGGAAAGTCTTCACCAGACCATCAATGAATTTCAAACACCAAATGCAATCACAAGTCTGGCTAAATAAAGTATATGTAATAGTCTGTTGTAAGTACTAGGGAATGGAAAGATGAAAATAAATAGTTCCTGACTCAAGAAAGGGATTTATACTGTGCTGCATGTGTATCTAAGGGTGGTAGAGAGGACATCATGTACACAGATTAGGCAATAGAAAATACATACAAAAGAAATCTAAAAGACTGAGCCATGACTGACAAAATGGCAGAGTAGATGAAAGAAGTGTATGACAAATTTAGAAAATTTAAAGCAGAATCCTCAAGATAAAAAGATAGACATATCTCTGATAAAAGCCTAATGAAATAGCATTGCACAACTCAAATACTTAGAGTTTACACTTATCAACCATACCCAACTTAGATCATTCACTGGGCATATGCCACACCAAAGATCTCTAGTCTTGTGCTTCACAATCCAGCTGTGAGGACCCTTTACAATTTTTCCAAAACCATTGACTCAGTCTGAACCACTCATACCATAGAAGACATTGATTCTGACCAACTACATAAAAGAAAGGGAGTGCAATGGGAACAAGAAGGAAGATGATAGGAGCACAGTGCTGGCTAGAGGGGAATCTCTGGGGCCTCAGGGTCAGAAAGAAGTGGGACTAGAAATCCATTTCCTGCCTGCCCCTCCCCCCAAAACCTTCTGATATGAAGAATCTAGCCTCAGGGATCTGTATAGTAGTGGAAGCAGAAGGAAGGAAGGAAGGAAGAGAGGGAGAGAGGCAATGAAAGAAAGATACAAGGATTTAAGCTCGAACTATCTGCCAAGTAATGTGCTAAGCACTTTACAATTATTATCTCATTAGATCCTCACAACCACCCTGCGGGTTGATTGTTTATGATTGTTTCTCTCTCATATTAATAGTCAATCATTAAAACTGGGGAGACCCACGTTTTTTTTCCTCCTGTCCTATTTCCTTGTCCACTCTTTCAAGGAAAGGTTGGTGGAAGATAGGATTAACGTTCTCCTCATTCTGGGTATAGCTATTCCACCCAACTAGATCAGACTTCTAACCTAAGGTGAAACTTCTACCCATTGTCTTCTGCTTAGGCTTGGGTGGGGGACATAGATTTTTTTGTTTAGATTGCCCAAGACTGGGGGTAACTTAGAAGTAAATGACATAATCACATTCATTAGAATAGGTTCAGCCTTTCATTGTAATATTCATTCTCTCATTACTTATTAACCAGTCAGAGTTGATTGCCATCCTTTGAAACACCCATTTGTCCAAGGCCATATAAGCCTTGAGCCTACCACCACTGGCATTTAAGAGTGCCACTGACCTCTTTTATTAAAATGCTAGCATTATTAATAAAATGACTAATTACTCAGAAATTATGTCTCTTGAGCTTTTTAAATGTCACAGGGGGTAAGTGCTATCATTATAATTATTTTATAGTTGAGGAAACTGAGGAAGACAGAGGTTAAGTGATTTGCCCAAGGTCACACAGCTAAAAAGTATAGGAGGGATCAAAGAATGCAGAGGGAGGCCAGAAACAAGCAATTAGGAATGGTTTTTTAAAAAGCTGGAAGACATAAAGTTCAAGGAAAAAAAGGTTGGTATAAGCCTAGATCCTGACCCATAAACAGTGAAACTCATAAAGGCAAAAGGAAAAATAAATAAATATTCAAAAATGCCATAAAACATTGAACAAATAATATACTATGAAGGAAAATGAACCAAAAATTCCCAATAAAAATGAAAATTCCTTGGACTCACTAGAGCTCATGAAACCATGGCCAGAAATTCAGAGTAGTTTAAGGGAGAAATAAAACTTTTAAAAAGAAAATATTAAGATGGGAAGTAGGTCAATTATTATAGTTTTCACATAAGAATTAGGAAAGACAAAAATGGTATAGAGAACCTAGAACATATGATAGATAATCTCCCCAAAGAATTGAGGCTCTGAAAAAGAAAACAACAGATTAGTATTTCCAGAATAAAAAAAGTAGAAGAAAATGCAGCAGAATAGATACCAAAGACAGTAATTAGGAAAGAATACATGAATTCTTTATGAGCCAAATGGACTGGATGTGCAGAGATAAATCTTGTTTCCCAGAAAAACATGATAAATAAGCCTGAATACCATGCTACAAGAAATAATACAAGAAGCCCACACAGAATCTTTGAGTAGGAAACAAACTACTGAATGATGGAGTCTACAGATTGCTGCCAGAGAAAAAACCCATTGTTAAAACTCCAAGATTGTGAACCACATGTCTCTCTAGGTGATGAAAGGAAGAGTCAAAGGTGGGAGGGGGGACAGAAAAATAAATGAAAAGAAAAAGATAAATTAATAATTTAGGTGAAGTTAAGAACGTTTGGATAGGGAAGGAAAACTGAAGTAGTGAGAGGAGCCTGTGGTAATAGATTAGCATCAAAGTAGAGTAAGGAAAATGAGTTGCAGTAGTAAAGTGCTGACTTTAAAGAGGAAAAGGGTAAAAAGCAATATGCAAGAAATAAATGGAGGAAAACACAAACATAACTTTATATGTGAATAGACAAAACAATCTGATAAAATGAAAGAGAATAGTAGAATGCTTTGAGAAAATAAAACCCAACCATTACCTGCATACTTGAAAAGACATATTCAAAGTAAAGATGAGAGGCTAGAAAAAAATTTACTTTGCATCAGGTGATTCCCACTCCTACCTCAAATTAGGAGTTTGAATCATGTTATTAGACAAATCAAAAATAAAAAAGTATAATGTTGAGAAATACACAGGGAAATCACCTTCTGTTTAAAAGAAGCGGAGACAATTTTTAAAAATTATATTAAATGGTGGGATGGTAGAAAGGAAATGATAACTGAATTTTAAAAAGACATAGATAATAATGCAACAACAGGCAATTTAATGTTGTTTTCTCAAAGCTAGAAGTTTCACAGGGTTTTTTTAAAAAAAGGAAAAATGTGGATCTGGACAAGCTGTTGGAAAAGTTAAATTTGAAAGACTTATGGTGTCTTTTGCATAGGAACATTAAAGAGAATACATAGTTCTTAGTATTACATGGTACTTTAAAAAAATAGACCATGTGCTAGGGATCAGAGAAATTATAAGCAAGCATAAAAAGGCAGGAATATTTATGTATGCTAATGTGATGAAAATTGTAATTACTACAGGGAAGAGAAGCAAAAGACATAAACTTAAAAAAGACACTTAATAATGATAGTCTGATTAATAAGTGTATCAAAGAAAAAAATGTGAAAGAGAAAGATAATGATGAGACAACATGCCACAAATTTGGGATGCAGCTAAAACAGTCCTCAGAGGAAATATAGTTCTAAAAATATGTTATAAAGAGAAAAAAAGAGAGGAGTCATGAACTGAATATACATTTTAAAAACTAGAGAATTAACAAATTAAACTCTAAGTATGAAAGAAGAAACTTAAATATTGGTGAGGAAATTAATAAAATTGAATAAAAATGGTTATAAAATGATAAAACTAAATCAGCAAACTTTTAACTAATCTGATTAAAAAAGAGAGAAATCAAATTATAAAAACAAACATAAGTAATTTCAAGGGAATTGGGATAGACTAAACTTTTGGGGGAATCAGGAAAGACCTCTTTTAGGAGATAGCACTTGAGTTCAGTTGAGAAGGGAGAGGTTGAATATTCCAAGCCCAGAATTGGGTAATGGAATGTCATGAATGTGAAATAGCAAACAGGCCCCTTAGGCTAGAACATAGAATGTGTGAAGGAGATAATGTGAAATCTGGCTGGAAAGATAAGTTGGAGCCAGCTTGTAAAGGGTTTGAAATGCCACCCAGAGAAGTTTGTATTTTATCCGAGAGGCAACTGTGAAACTCATAGAAACACAATTGGGAGCCACTAAAAATCTTTCCTCCTTTTTTCCTTTAAAAAAAATTAACAAACATTTATTTTCTCTCCTTTTCTCTCTCCATACATTGAGAAAGAAAAAAAAAAAAAGAAAAACAAAACCTTTGTAACAAATATGCGTAGTCAAAGGGAAGAGTTAAGATAACTGTGAGGTTGTGAAATGGGTGTCTGTACAAATAGTGGTGGAAAGTTAGGAAGAGGCTGTGTTTGGGCAAAAGAGAAATTATTTTTCTTCTCTCTTATCCACTTTCTATTACATTTTCCAGAACCACTTCTCCCTAGAGTAGTGGGCCTTCTCTTTTTATTGTCCCTTTCCTCTGGCCTAGAGACATGCTCAGCTTTCCAGAAACAAACAAAGGTGCAAAGGTCTCTTTTTGACCTTGCTCTCCTCTCAGGCTATCACTCTATCTCTCTCTTCCTTTTGAATGCCAGACTTCTTAAAGAAATAATTTATATATTTTACTTGTATGACCTTTCCACTGACTCATTAATCAATCTTTTGAATCTGGCTTTTGTCCCTACCACTTTAATGAAATTTCTCCCTCTAAATTTGCTAATGACCTCTTTATTGACAAATCCAATCAGCCATAATTCTCCTTGACAACCTCTGCATTATTTGATAGTATTGATGCCTTTTTGATACTTTGTCATCTCTGAGCTTACCAAGACACTGGGCACTTATGGTTCTACTCCTAACCCTCTGACCTTTCTTGTTTTCCTTCCTCTTTCTGTTTTTGAGTAGTGGGTATCACTCAAGACTTGTCCTTGAACCTTGTCTTTTTTTTTTTTTAATCTCTATACTCTTTCTTGTGGTAATCTAACTACTTTCCTACTTTTGCAGCTACAACAATCATTTCTATGTGGCTAGCACTCAATAAATCGAACAAACATTTATTAAGCACTGTTATATGCCAGACACTGTGCTAATTGTTGGGGACACACCCACAGTTAGTGGAGATGACATGGCTTAAGATCCGGCAAAGGGGATTGAGGAGGACTGGTCAGAGAGGTAGGAGGAGAGCCAGGAGAGGGCAGTGTCACAAAAACCTAGAGAGGAAAGAATATTCAACAGGAGAAGGAGATCAACAGTATCAAATGCTGCAGAGAGGTCCAGAAAGATGAGGGCTGAGAAAAGGCCATCTGATCTGATAATTAAGAGATCATTGATAGCTTTGGAGAGAGCAATTTCAGTTGAGTAATTAGGTAGGAAGATCGATTGAAGAGCGTTTAAAATAGTGAGAGAAAAGGAAGTGGAGAAAGGGTTTACCTGAGAAAAAGACAGACATAGGATGATAGTTTGTAGGGGTGGCAGAATCTAATGAGGTACTTTTTTTAAGATGAGAGAGATTTGAGATTGAAAGTCTGGAGGGAGAGAGAGAGAGAGAGAGAGAGAGAGAGAGAGAGACAGAGAGAGAGAGAGACAGAGAGACAGAGAGACAGAGAGACAGAGAGACAGAGAGAGAGAGAGAAAGAGAGACAGAGAGAGAGAGAGAAAGAGAGACAGAGACAGAGACACAGAGAGAAGATGCTAGTTGGGACAGTGTACTACTGCTGGAAAAGATGTATAGAGATGGAAACAAGGATACATGTAGAAAGGTTGTCCATGGGATTAGAAGATCATCTCTTCATCAGAATCTGGAATAAAGAAAGAAATTTTTGGGAGTTGATGTTGAAGAGCTGTGAGATGAGGAGGAAAGGTTGTGAAATGAGGAAAGGGAAAAAGAGAGAGCTTGGAATAGTGGTCTTGATCTTCTCTGTATAGTTTGAGGCAATAGTTTCAACAGGGAGAGTTGAGGAGGGGTATTGTGGGTTGCTTGAGAAGAGAAATGAAGGCTTGGGAACATACATTGTGGTGACAGAGAGAATGAATTGGGGGGAATAAAAGCATTGTGTTCAAATTTTGCATCTTCAGCCCTGAGTTCTCTCTTGAGTTCCACACCCATATTTCTAATTTTGTGTACTATGGATAGTTTTTCCTGGGTGCCCAATTGTCATTTCAAACTCAATATGCCATCTTCAACTCTAGAGTTAATCCTCTTTCCAATTTCCCTGTTTCTGTTCATGGTAATACATTATCCTGGCTCCAAAACCTGAGTCATCCTTGATTTGCATCATACTCCTTATACCATCAATGGCCAAATCTATAGGAGATTTTGTTGCTACAATAGTTCCAGGATTGGTTACCACCTGTACATTTCAAGGGCAACCACCATACTTCAAGTCTTGGTCATCTTTTAGCAGGTTTGTTATGACAGTCTCCTAAATGGTCGTCCTGGCCTCCAGTCTGTCTTCAAAGTCTAACCCATCCTTTGTACTATTGTCTAGTAATCTTCTAACCACTTCTAAAGTATGGTGGTTGCCCTTGCATAGTAATTATTTATTGAATTGAATTAAGTTGAACGTTGACTTCTAATTTGGAAGGACAAAACTGCCTCTTGTTCGGTTCCTACAGAGATTTTCTGTTTCTATTCAATGAGTCTGCCTTTAACCAAAGATAAAATGTGGCACTGTACCCACTTCAGGGCATGATAGTGAGGAAATGATTTTCTTGACAATGAAAGACAGCATGTTTTTCATCCTAGTCACTCATTAGGAGTGCTGTCCCCACTAAATCAGGCCTTTGAATAGTAAGATTCCAAAGCCAGGTTAGAAAATAACCAGGTCTTGTGAATGCAGTTCTGCATTAATATATCTGTACTTGACAAAGGAGGGTCATCAATTACCATGAGTGTTTAACAACCTCTGTGAAATGGCCCTTAGGCAGGCTCTGTTGGCCACAGATTGTTCTAGGAAATTATAAAGGAAGAAATTGAGACCCCAGGAGACCCAGTGTCTTGTTGAAAGTCACGTACTAAGTTAGAAATAGAATTGAGACTAGCATTCAGGTTTTTAGCTCCTTACGCCTGGTTTCTTCACTTTACCCTCACTTTATGGCACACTCATAAATTTCTAAATTTGACAGGGTGCCCCTGAGGGGCAGGGTGAAGATGTCCCCAAACAAAATGGATTGAATTTTTGTGGGCTGCTGGGGTAAATAACAGACCAACCATGAGGCTGGAAAATAATCTTTGGCTATTATGACCATGACATAAGGAAGAGAGGAAGGAGAGAGAAAAAGAAGGAAGAAAGGAAACAAGCCTACTCTGTTCCAGGTACTTTGCTATGTGCTTTACAAATACTATTTCATCTGATCCTTACAACAAGCCAGAGAGATAGGTACTATTATCATCTCCATTTTATAGTTAAGGAAACTGAGGCAGACAAAGATTAAGTGACTTGCCCAGGGTCACATAGCTAGTAAGTGTCTGAGGTTAGATTTGGACTCAGGTCTTCATGAGTCCAGGCTTTTAGCCACAGTGCCACGTAACATCTCAACTTCTATGGAGAGGGAGTAAGAGCGAGTTCTGAGTTGGGGTTCTGACCTAGGGGATGCTAATTCGGGGGAAAAGAATTTATGTTGCCAAGGGTGTGAGAAGGAATTAATGAAGAAAGAAAAGCTTAAGAACATAGCAGCAGCAGCTGAGATGCTGCAAAAGGAATTATAGCTACATTACAAAGTCCAGTTTACCTTGACCCACCAGTGAGCTCTTTCTCATTGGGAGGTGAGGAGAAGTGTTTTCTCCCACATTGGGTAGAAAACATTGCCTTAGACTTTGTAACCAGATTCTTCAGCTACTTTTTCTCTTATGTGATCACAGTATTTAGAACCAGAAAGGACCCTAAGGAACCTGATCTTAAGAAAGGTTTAGTATCTTGTATGAGATCACTCAACCAGGAAACAAGAGAGAGAGTATTAAAAATCAGATTCTTTGAGTCCAAATCCAGGGCTCTTTCTACCATATCCATGTGATCTCCTTGATGTCAGTTCTCAGCCTTCTTTGAGTATTTGACAATAGACTAATAGCAGCATATGGTATAGTATAGTCACTCATTTAGGATTTGGGACTGCTACAAGACAGTTGTGGAAAACTAGGAGCTCTGCTTTCTAACAATGAATGCAAAGCCCTACCTCAGAGTAGGATTTTAGAATGCTTGGGATAGAAGAGAATTTAGATATTATATAGGTACTCTAATCCCCTCATTTTACAGATGGAGGAGGAAACTGAGGCCCAGAGCAATTAAATGATTTGTCCAAGAACATACACCCTTATAACCAGTACTCTTTCTCCTAATTCATTCCTCCAGGTCAAAAAGCTTTTTAGGAGGTCAAGATTACAAAGCATCACTAAAGAATTAAGGCGAAGAGTAACAATATAAAATAAGATATAAAACTTAAATTATGCATTAAAAATGAATCAACATCTACCCACATGCAGCTATATTCTTTCTTTCTTTTTTTTTTTTTTGGCTGAGCAGTGGGGTTAAGTGACTTGCCCAGGGTCACACAGCTAGTAAGTCTCATGTGTCTGAGGTCACATTTGAACTCAGGTCCTCCTGACTCCAAGGCCAGAACTCTATGCATTGCACCATCTAGCTGCCCCATGCAGCTATATTCTATTCAAGAGAAGCCTAATGAGATGAAGTCTTCCTCTCCAGCTTACCAGCCCAGATTATTCACAGAAACTGCCTGTCTTGGAACTTGGCATCAATCTGGATAACTGCCATGGCCCAGGTCTCTGGTAGTCTCATTTGGCTGCTTTATTCTCTGACCAAAGCAATGGCCCTAGTCACCCTTGTCACTTCATGGAAGCCTAGCATCTCAATCCTGAAGTCCATTAGGCTTGCCTACATGGCAATCAGCTGGTCTGGCTCCAGTAGCAGCTGACAATTGTTGCACTAAGACCCTCCCTCCTTCCCCTTCACATGGATATTAAGAAGTCTGGCAGAGGAAGGAAAAGAAAAGTATTCAATCCTGAAAACCAATACTATGGGCTTGTTCCCTATATCATATAGTGTGGTTTCTGGTTCATTGCAAGAATTGACAGAAGGGGTGGGGATTGGTTAAAAACCCCTCTGCCAGTCTCTTTCATCATCATCATCATCATCATCATCATCATCACCATCATCATCACCTTCAGCCCAGGGGAAACTAACAATAATTCAAATAGATAAGAAGACAAAGTTTAGGAATAAGTTACACTCAAGAAGAAGGACTTGAATTGAGTTTTGGAACAAGTTGGGGATTCTGCACAATATGAGGACGGAATGTTTTTTAGGCATAAGGTATATTCCCGTGCAAAGGCAAGGAGAAAGGAAATAGCACGTCAATTATGGGAAATAGTAAATAGACTCATGTGGTTGTGAATGAAGGACAGTGATGTGCAATTATGAACGGGAGGGAAGGGAATAAGCATTTATATAGTACCTGCTATATGCCAGGTACTGTGCTAAGTGCTTTACAAATATTATCTCATTCGATCTTCACAACAACCCTGCAAGGTAGATGCTATTATCATCCCCATTTTACAGGTGAGGAAAAAGAGGCAAACAGAGCTTAAATGACTTGCCCATAGTCACACAGCTAGTAAGCATCTAGGGCTAGATTTGCACTCAGGTCTTCCTGATTCCAGGCTCAGCTCTCTATCCACTGCACCACATAGCTGCCTCAATAATGAAAGGAAGGAAGGAAAAGAAGGAAGGAAGGAAGGAAGGAAAAAGAGAAGAAAAAGAAAAATACAAGCATTTATTTTGTGCCAAGCACTCAGGACAAAAATACAAAAGCAAAGACCCGCTTGGCCCTCAGAGAAGCTACATTTTAGTAAAAGGAAACAACACATGTAGGTGAGAGGTGTCCAGGTAGGGAGATTTTTGGAAATTTACAGAATGCTAAAGAGGGCTAATTGGAAATTGATTGACACACCCTTTTTAGGAACAATGGAAGTATTGATTTGGTTATGATTGCAGAACTGGAAGGGGGAGGGGAGGGGAGGATGGAGATTATGCATATAGTGGCAAAGCAAAGTTAGAGGTGGATGGAGAATAAAGTGAGACATGGCTAGGCCTTCCTAAACAGTGGGCCAAGTGAGGCACTCACCAATCAGGAGTAAGGGATGAAGATGGAGGGAAACAGGTAGTTTAGGGTGGTACTCCCAGAGCTGAAAGGGTTAAGACCTCCAGACTTTTCCTATAAGTTGGCAAAGGAAGGTTGGAACTAGATTGTTAAGGGCTTTAAAAACCTAACAGAGCAGTATGTATTTTATCCTAGAGGCAGGAGGGAGCTGCCAGAGGTGGTGAGATGATCAGACCTGAGCTGTAGGAATATTCATTTGGCAAGCTGTGTGGGGAATGAGTTGGGGTGGGGGATGGGTCTAGATCAAGACCACCAAAGAAGCTATGAGGTACAGATTAAGGTGGTGGCCGTGGGAGTGGAGAGGAGGGTTGGATTCTAGAAGGGGAATTTACAAAAGTTGGCCTGGTCATGTGACCAACAAGATGTTGGCCCAGACATTTCCTCTCATGAACTCCCAAATTTCTCCAAAAATAGGAATTATGGGCAAATGATAAAGCAATTGGAGCTGTTTCCAGGGTTTAGGACACCAAGAACCCTGACGAGGTAAGATCCAACGAGCTAGCCACAGAGAAGGCTAATGCCTAATTTGCTCTGTCGGTACTCCCTCCCCAGCCAGCCATCCCACTCTGACAAGGCTGTACAAATGACCAGCTGGCCGACAACTGAACCCAACTTTGCCTCATCTCCCCGTGGCTTGGAAATCTAAAGGTCAGAAGTTTGCTCTGCTTGGGACTGCAGCATGACTTTGCTCTGACCTGCAATTATATTTAGCCAAGGAACTGAGGAACAGAGGGAAAGGGAAGAGGTAGGCTCTGAGGGTGTGTGTGTGTGTGTGTGTGTGTGTGTGTGTGTGTGTGTGTGTGTGTGTGTGAGTGTGGTGGGGGTGGGGGCTTTGAAGGAAAGGGGACTAGACTCCAAATGAGGCCGGTTCTGACTCTTCCTCTCCCCTACCAGGAGTTACTTGGGTCAGAGACTGGAAAGTTAGAAAGTGAGAAAAAGGAGAATATAAGGGAAGAGACTTAAATTATCAAATATCTCAGAAGAAACACAAAACTTAATAACCCATGGGGTGTGAGAGCTTTTTCTTCATTGTGCTTGCTGTGTGCCCTGGGGCATGCCACATTCTCCCAGTCTGTTTCCTCATTTGTAACAAGGGGATAATTTATTCTAACTGCCTCAGAGGTTTGTTGGGAGGATCAAATGAAGTCTTGCCCATGACTTTGTAATGGTAAGAAAGGCTTTGTAATGATAAGAGAAACTCTCTGGGAAAAGAAAAATAGCCCCTGCCCACAAAAATAAGAGGAAACTGCTTAATGGAGTATTGCCAAAGTAAATATTCAACTGGGCATACTGTCTTCCCCATGCCCAAAGGCCTCTTAGCAACACGGAATTCTTTCTTCCTGTTTTGCTGGGGGTGCGTGACATATACTCAGTGGGCTTCCCTCTGCCATCTGACAAGCTGCATGAGAACACAGGGGAAGCCTGACAAGTCAAGGTTGCAAGGTCACTGTGTACCTCATTCTAGCACAGATGGCACCTCTTATACAGGAACAGTGAGTGCATTCCAGGAACCATTCTGTCTCCTCACTAGCTCAGAATCATTGCGAATCCGGCTTTCCCAAGAAACATGCATCATAAATACATAAGGATCCCTTCTCCTGGATGCACAAGGAGAGGGGGAGAATATGACAGAATGATATAGTATGTTTGCCAGTTGCACTCTCTGGACTCATGTACAACCAGAAAAAGTATCTTTCTCCCCACTTCAACAGATGTAGCATCCCTATGGAAGGAGCCAAAGATAGCATTTCTCACAAGCAATCTAGGATATTCTTGTACAGCCATTCCAAAGGGACCATGATCCCTTGCAATGCAGTCAAGTAAATTGCAGGTGGTAGGCCAGAAGTGGGATTGGGCCATTGTAGAGTAGCAAACACTGCATAGCTGGCTCTAGCTGGTGGGGAGCTGCCCTCAGGTGAATGATCTGGGTCACAGGCCTTTGGGTGGGGACACCTGGAAGGGAGATGACTCTTGGAGATTAGAAAGGCTGCCTTATTTCTTCCTCAATTCTGTCTCTGTCGCTTGAGAGACCCAATTGAATGAACTGGGTTCCCCTTCCTCCTCCTTTCAATCCCACATGTCCCATAATTGAGCATGCCCTGGAAGGCCAAGGGAGGCTGGGTTCAATGTGTATTTTTGTGGTAAAAGTAGCCACTTGATTTGAATACTGTGGTCCCTAGTGTTTTGTTTCTGCCAAGTTAGAAGGAATCCCTCCTAGAACACCGCAGTGGTAAGCTGATGCCAGCTCTACCCAAGTGTCTCTGGACACAAAGCTAAGAAATGACACAGATTTTTCCCTTTAGGAATTCACAATCCCTAAATCATACATGACTCAGACCAATCAGCAGATCACGAGTTTTTATTAGGCATCTATATACCCAGCACTGTTCTAGCACTGGGGTTACAAAGCCCCCCAAAATGAAATTGTCCAATGCTTTCAAGAAGCTGAAGAGATGAAGGTAGTAACAGTAATTTAAACAAAAGCTTCCTGTTTTTTTGAATGTTTCTAGGGTTTTCTTTCTCTGCTAGTTTCTTTTTTTTATCGTTGATGTCTCTTGGGGGAATAGGAGCTTATGAAGGAAGGGGCCAAAGATGATATAGGAAGAAAGGTTTAGGATTTGTAAGTTGCTTTGAGTTTACAAGAGGAAAAAGATCTGCAGGCATGTAAATTCAACGTGTCGTTTTCCTCCCCATTATTATTTGGAGGAGAGACATTTAAAGCTGTGTCCATGAGTAGCAAATTATTAGGTTTCTGCTTTCATAATAGAAACTATAGAACAGCCCTGAGGGGGCAGGCAGAGGGGCCTGGGCTAAGGCAGTGATGATTTTCTCATCAGGAAGAAGCAAGCTGGGTCTGAGAAGTGAGGGGGCAGGCACTTGGTTCAAGGGAATTAAAATGATAAATAGGTTTTTAGCTGAGTTTAATGAGGCTGTTGCAAAGGTTGGCCTTAGGTCTGGGCCTACTTGGCACTTTAAGAAAAAGATCTGGAAGAGGACAGACAATCTGGTAGATATAGGAGGCACTAAATTCAGAGATCATCTGAACTCGTCATCAAGGCTAGTAAGATCAAAGATATGATATGAAAGGGCTTGGAGTACTTAGGAATCTCTGGGCAGGACCTAACAATGGGAGGAGGGGAAAGTAATGAGAAAAACATATTCAAACTGGAAAGTCTGTCAGGAGAGCAGCAAAGTAGGCAAGAGACTTGGAGAAGAAGAATGTTAACAAAGTAGGCAGGTCACAGCCTCGTACTGGGTAGTTGAATGGAAAGAAAGTTGTCTTTCAAGTCAAAAGACATAGGTTCAAATTCTCTTTCTGTCACTATTTGATCTTGAAGAAAGTTACCTTACTTTATTAGGCCTCAGTTTCCTTCCTTTTTTTCTTCCTTTATCTCTTCCTTCCTTCCTTCCCTTCCTTTCCTCCTCTAGCAATTTTCTGTTTCTCTTTTATGCACTTGCAATTTTCATCGTATCCGCTGGATTTTTCCTATATGCCTACAAATATACTTGGGGCTCCCTCAATCCTAAAAAAGCTTTCCTTCCATCCTTCTACCTCCTTGAGCTACCAACTCATTCCCTTTTCCCTTTCATGGTCAAATTTCTTGAAAAGTCTATGCCTGATGTCTCTACATTGTCACCTCCCACTCTTTCTTCAGCCTCTTGCAATCTGGCCTCCCAGCTTTTTATCTTTCCTGCTAAGTCCTATTCTTCCTTCTAATTTCATTATATTTGTCAGTGGCATCCCCATTCACCTAGTTTCCCATCACTTCTCTCTCTAATAATTCTCATATTCAATCATTTATTTATCTTCTGAAACATCTTTTCCATCTCTTCCAATGGCCACTATCCTAGTATAGGCCCTCACCACTGCCACCACACACCCGGAGAATTCCAACCGCATCCTAACAGGTCTTCCCACTTCCACTCGCTCCTAACGCCAATCCAACCTCCATACCAGTGCCAAACTGATTTCTTTATTCATAGACTAATCTCACAACTGCTAGTACTTCCTTCCCAAACTACTTTATGTTTAGCTACTTTGTATATATTTGTATTTATTAACTTTATGTTTATGCTGTATTTTTATACACACTTGCTGTCTCCTCTATTATAAGTTACTTGCCAGTAGGGATTGTTTCCTTCTTTGTATTTGTATCATTAGCACCTAGCACACAGTTGGTGCTTAATTAATACTTGTTGAATGATCATGTCAGTCTGCTAAAAATCTTACATGGCTCCCTATTGCCCACAAGACAATTTCAAACTACTTTGCCTGAAATTTTAGACTCTCCAAAACCTCAAATAAGCCTTCTGACCTCCTGCTCTTATTGTATTTGCTTTTATTGTTCCCTATACAAAGAGCGTCTTCCTTTGTCTTCTTCACTATCTAACTCCCTACCCTTCCTTTAAAACCCAATTCAATGCCACCTCTTCCATGAAGCCTTCCCTGATTTATCCAGTTTATAATGAGCTAGTGCCCACAGGACCTCACATAGCACTTTGCGCCTCTCATGTGCTCCTAGCCCATACTATTTTGTATTATTATAATTTGTGTATGTGTCATACACTTTTACTGGACGATATATTCCATGAGGACAGGGACTGTATCTTTTCTAAGCTTTTTATCTCTCACAGAGGCCTAACACAATGTTCTATAAACAGTAGGCACCAAATGTGGTTGTTGAATTGAATTGAAGTGCATTGGATCCCTGAGAGATAGCATCCCGCAATTGAGCAGAATGCTGAAGAAGTCTGGGAGTACTTTTCCATCTGTTAAAACTGAATTGGAGAACTATACCCAAAGAGTTATAGAACTGTGCACACCCTTTAATCCAGCAATACTACTGCTAGGTCTATATTCTAAAAACATCAAAAAAAGGGAAAAGAACCAATTTGTACAAAAATATTTATAGCGGCTCTTTTTTTGTGGTGTCTAAGAATTGGAAATTGAAGGGATGACCATCAATTGGGGAATGGCTAAACAAGATGTCATATATGATTGTAATGGAATATCATTGTGCTATAAGAAATGACAAGCAGGATGACTTCAGAAAAACCTGGAAAGACTTACATGGACTGATGCAAAGTGAAGTGAACAGAACCAGGAGAACATTTACATAGTAACAGCAATATTGTTCAATGAAGAATTGTGAATGAATGATTTAGCTATTCTCAGCAACAATGATCTGAGATAATCCCAAAGGACTAATGATAAAGCATGCTATCTGTCTCTAGAGAAAGAACTGATATTGATTGAATACAGACTGAAGCGTGCTATTTTTCACTTTCTTTCTTTCATTCTTTTTCTTTTATTTGAGTTTTCTTATACAAAATAATTAATATGGAAATGTTTTACATGATTGTGCACCTATAATCTAGATCTGATTGCTTACTATCTCAAGAAGAGGATAGGAGAGGGAAGGATAGAATTTGGAACTCAAAACTTTTAAAAAACACAAATATTAAAATTTTTTTAACATGTAATTGGGGGAAAATAAAAAAGATATATATATATATATGTATAAAACTTCAATCAGAAAGGTCATGTTTTGTTGTGTGCCACTCTTGTTAGTTTAGAGCAAGGGTTCTTGGCCTTTTTTGTGTCATAGACTTCTTTGGCAGTCTGGTGAAGTCTATGGACCCTTTCTCAGAATAATGTCTTAAATGTTAAAACATAGAATTAAAAAGAAACCAGTATACTGAAATATTATAAAAATGCAATAAAAAACAAATTCATAACCCTTCCCTCCAGAAGTCCATGAAACCCAGGTTAAGCACCCCTCTTCCCCTACTTTAGAGAGATGGTGTCAAAATGGAGGGAGGCCAGAGAAAATCAAAGTAATGATGGGAGAAGAGAAAAAGATTGAGATACAAAAAGTTTAAAGGAGAGGAGCATGGATCATTTAGCTAAGTGATGTGTAATTAAAAGGGGTGTGATCAGTCCACAGATCTTTGAAAGATCTAAACAGCTGAGAGAGAAGTAATTATTCAGTGTGTCATTAGTAGGAGTAAGGGGAGGGCCTGAAGGACACTGAAATTGAGGTTAAGTAGCAAAGCAGGCTGCTTGCCTTTGGAAACTGTTGTGTTGCTAGGGAAGTATACAGTTTTTCATTTGGGGGTTCTTAAGACCCCTGTGAACAGAAACACTAAAGGAGGTCCAGTAATAACCCTGTCCTTGTCAACAGATGACCAGGATGGCTGGGTTTCTGCCACCTTCACATTTCTCTGATTCTTCTCCACAGGCCCTGGATTGACTAAGTGTTGATGGCTGGCATCCATGTATCAGCCTCCCCCTCCTGTCTTGTTGCAGATCTTCCCTGATTAGCTCATCCAAGTCTTGGTTCCTATTCTGGTTCATGCTATTCACTGCCATGTGTAGTATGGAAAGGTTTGTTTCACCTGACCAATCCAATTTTATCCTTCCTGTCTTGATATATTCCAGAAAGTAAAGAGGGCCTCTCAAGACAGAGCATGGGACGTGACTCAGCCAGTTGTCTTACAAAACAGCTGAGGAGAGTGCTTTTATCTGCAGAGATTTTTGTACTCCTACCAGGTAAATGATAATCAAAACTCCTAAATCATAGAATGGGGTTTGGGGCAGAGATGTGTACATCCACAGAGCTTCTAGAAAACATTATTGGGTTCACTGGCATCTTTATTTTTCTTGGTGGATGGCATGAAAGCAAGAGTTAGGGGAGCATGTTCTCACTTGGGACTGACGTAATTAAAAAAATGAAAGGCATGTTTGAAGGGAAATAGCTCAGCCAGGTCATATGCTATTGAATATCACACTCTTGGGCTATGCTGGAAGGACAGAGCTAAAAAGGACCTTTGAGATTTTCTAGCCCAGTCCTTTTATTTTACAGATGAGAAAACAGAAAATTTGATTCATAGCTCTCCAACTAATCTGCTCAAGGTCACAATGAAAGTCAAATAGAAGATCTGGGAGTCAGCTCCAGATACTCATGTTTATCTCTAATCACTAGAAAATGTTCCCACCCTATAATAAAAGGAAAAGAGGAATCTGAGTAATCTAGCAAATAAGTGGAATTGAGACTGAAGAAGAGGTGCATTTTTATCTCCACAAAATGAAACCTTTAAATCTATCATTAATTTTTCTTTCTGAAGGCATATCATTTTTATGAGCTTGTGATTTAAAATGATGCAGAATAAAAGCAGCTATCCTGCATGGGAAAAAAATCTTGTGTCTCAGAACCAGATATTTGGAGGAAATGACAAAAAAAAATCTCTGACCTGTTTGCTCACATCTGTTTGATGCTACAGAGAAGGGAAGTAATAATTCTATTGACCTCTGCCCTGGTCCAACCACATCTGTACTATTGTGTTCAGTTCTGAATCCCATACTTTAGGATTGGGTATTCCTAAATGTCCAATACTATATGAATGGCATTGACAAACTGGAACACATCTAGAGGGCATGTTCACCAGTATGTTAAAAGGATGAGACTCCATGCCATGCAAAGATCCATTGAAGGAAATGAGGGTGTTTAACTTGCAGAAGATTTAGGAGAAACATGAAAACTGTCATCAAATATGTGAGAGCCTGTCTCATGGAAGAGGGATTAGATTTATTCTGCTATAGAAGAACCAGAGGTAATGGGTAGAATTTAACGAAAAGTAGATTCAGGTTCAATATATGCAAAATCTTACCTAACAATTAGAGTTATCCCAAAGTAGAACAGAGTGCTTAAGGAAGGAGTTGATTCTCTATTGCTGGATGTCTTTAAGCAGAGGCTAAACTTGTTAGGTAGGTGATAGAAGAGATTCCTGTTTGAGCATGCATTGGGCTAGATGATCTCATAGGTTCCTTTCAACTTGGAGAAGTTGTGATTCTGTGATTCTTCCAAGGCTCCCTTGGCTCATGTGAGAATGGATATATTGGTTAAAATCTTCATTGATTTAAAATGGATTAGCACTCTGGGAGTTCAGAGGATAATAAGTTTAACACTAGAAGGGACCTTAGAGGTCCTGGAGCCCAACCCTTTCATTTTTACGAAGGAGGAAACTGAAGCATAGAGGTTATGTGACTTGGCAATGGTCATATTACTAGCAAGTTCCTGGAATAGGATTTGAACCCAGGCTCTTCTAACTTCCACATCCAACACTATTTATATTTACCAGTCCCTGAATAGATGATTCACCAACACATTTATAGAGTAATTTATGCTTACTCATATCTGAAGAAAGCCTGGAAGTAAAGCTTTAAATCCTCCCTCAGATACTTATTAGCCGTGTGATCCTAGGCAAGTCACGTAATTTCTCAGACTTCTGTTTCCTTATCTGTAAAATGTGGATAAAAACAGCACCTACCTCACAAAATTGTTGTGAGGATCAAGTGAGTTAACATCAGTAAAGTGCTTTGCAAACCTTAAAGTGCTAATTAAATACTAAAACATTTATTCTTCACATGAGAACAAAGTAGAGTTTAACTATTCAAGACCAAAGTCAAGAAATGAAACAAATGGATTATTGAGATCCGGACCCAAATTTTACCAAAATAATTAAAGTCAAGCTATGTTTGGACCCATATTATCTAAATGACTGACTAAATTCTCTTTCTCCTTTGTGGCAGTGGAAACCACATTGTAGTGAGCTGAGGGACACTTAGCAGAGTGTAATATGAAATCAGTTACATGACTAAATGGAGTTTTACTTTATCTCCATTTGAAATGGGACCTTAAATTTAAAATTCAGAGCTGTTAATGTTTCTCATGTTCCATTGCTTCACCAGAACAATGTGTCCCTTATATTTTATTGGTAAGCAATACCATATAATCTTCCCACCCTCCTCCCTGCCCCATTGAAAATATACTCTCCATGAAGCCAATATGGCTGCTTAACTGTATGCAATGACTGTATGCAATAACCAAATCAGTATTCACCCCCTTTATCCATTGTGCTGACTCCAAAGATTTACTAGGGTCATAAGGTTATTTATCTTGTATTTTGATGAGTTTGGTAAATTGGACCCACATCTTACCAAAATAAAAACTATTTCATGTTTAGTGCTATAAAGGCAAGTGTCTTTATTAATGTACGAATGAATTAAAAACATTTATTAAGTGCTTTTTACATGCCAGGCACCACACTAAGCACCAGACAATAAGCAAGACAGTCCCTGCCTTCAAGGAGCTTTCATTCTGATGGGGGAAAATAACACACATAAAGTATGGATTGCTAGGGTGGAGTGATTCAGTTTGAGAAGTCACATGGAAGATGAAAAGTGCCATCAGGCAATTGATTGACGTGTCCTTCCGGGAATGGTAGTATTGGTTTAATTACCATACTTGGAGCTAGAGGTGGAAAAGGGTGGAGAGGGAATGTAAGCATAACTGCATGGCTTGAAGATGACGGGAGTGCAGCTTATTGAGATCTGGATTGTTGATACTTTTCATTCCTATTTACTTCTTGGGCTCAAATTTGAAGAATAATTATGCCACAAGCTCACTCTGAGGCACAGTTGGAAGATCAGTCCATTAAATCAGTCCATTGGTGCCTTTATCTGGGACAGGTATCGGAGGTGGACAATGAATTGGGCCCAAATTGAACAAGAGAAAGAGAGCAGGCTGGATTGCAAATGACCCATATTCCTTGGTGCAAAGACCCATCTTTTTGTTTTTGTCTTTAAACACAAATATTCTCCCTTTGAAGTTGTATAATTGTGAATCTTGGAACTCTATAAACCCTATGCTATCAAAACTGTAGGTGATCCAAATAGTAATAGAGAGTTACGTGGTAGGTACAAGTAGCATTTTCCTAATAATTAACTACGTACAAGAACTGGTATAAGGGATTGATATCAAGAAAGGGAGGTGGGCAGGACCTCAGCAAGAGCAAACTTTGAGAGAAAGATAGCAACAGTAGTCCACTGGTACCTATGAGATGAAAACAACCTAAACAAAGCCCTCCAGCACATTGGAGAGTTCCTCTGGGTGAATGGAAGAAAATAAACAAGAGTCATGTCGGGTGTGAAGGCATGTCGCTGTGTATACAGCGAAAGGAGTTCTTGCACTGATGAGACTCCACATCCCATGAAGCGGGAAGTGTGTAAGGAGACAGCTGGGAGTTGGGGAGGGAAGTCTTTCTTTCTTCAGTCTTTCCAGGATTTGTGAATTCATCAGTGTGGGCATACTTTCATCAGTAGGATTATAACATCGTAGCTTCAGAGCTAGAAGTGATCTCAACTTTAGAAGACATTTAAAGTCCAATCCCCTTACTTTACAGATGATGAAACTGAGGCACCAGAAAGTGAAGCAACTTGCACAAGGTCACACTGGCCCCACGCACAGGTTGGGTGGGACTTGAAATTAGGTCATCTTACTCTGGAGCCAGTGCTCTTTTCATCATACCATGCTGTCTCAGATCATATATTCCCTACAATCTTTGAGAGCCTCCAAGGCCCTCAGATTAATTACCCCGCAGCCAACCTGGTGCTAGGTTTTTGTGAATTTGGCTTTTTGTTGGGTGATAGATACGTAGTCTAGCAATGGTCCTTTCTAGCTTGTTAAGGTCCTGGTTGTAGAGCTGGAAGGAACCTTAGAAGTAATCCAGTCCTCATTTTACGGATGAGGAAACTGAGGCCCAAAGAGGAGAAATGGTTTGTCCAGGGTCACACAAGTGGGATTCGAACCTAGGATCTCAGACTCTATGCTGCAACACATACCAGGGGAAGGAGGTGAATGTGCCCTGTTGGCATTCCCTTGGAGACCTTAGGGTCACCTTCATATCACAATGAGGCACTGGAGGAGGATTTGGCGAAGGGTGTTAAAACCAAATAGATAATATTTTCCTGTTTTTGGGTTGATGAGAGAGAGTTTCCTGAACACTCCATAACTATGTCATACACAGATCATCTATTGTCTGAAGAAAATTTGGCCAAGTAGATCAACGCTCTTCTTTTCTAGTTCTGAGGGTCAACCAACTTAATGATTTGGTGAGCTGAAAGAGGAATTAATTAATCTTTTTTTTAAGCTCTTACAATGTTCCAGGAACCCCAGAGAGATACATTCTAGAGATAAAAAGAGCCCACCCAACCTTTCCTGTCCATCACATCCAAAAATGATGTTGATGATGTGGTAATGAACATTTATACTGGATAACACTTTAGGATTTGCAAAATGTTTTGCATAAATTATCTCATTTGATTCTCACAATCATCCTATGAGGTAGATAACTGCAGTTATTATCATTCCTATTTTATAGATGAGAAAACTGAGGCCAAGAGAGGTTAAGTGACTTGTTCAACTAGTAACCAGTAGAGGTAAGGTTCAAATCCAGGTCTTCCTAATCCACCATGCCACACTGCCTTTTAGTATTATCTTACTCTTTTCATTGTTTTTAGTGGAATTCACACAGGAACAGTCCAAGGACAAGATATTATGTTGGTAGTCTTTTATGTTTAATGTTTTACAGAATACTGCATGAGTAGACAAAATAAGCAATCTTTGTAGCTGAATAAAAGCATTAGGACATAAGCTTGTCAGCTGTAGGCACACTATAAACATCCTTGGTACAATTCCAGTCACAGACAAAACAATGGGGATGATTTGCACTCACTCTGTTTTCACATGATTTTGATCACCTCTTCTAGATCTTTATCTTTTCAAAGCTTTTTGTTTTATAAAATTTGTAGAAGATGATTAGTTGGTACAGCAACATCTTTTAAAGTATACGCTAAAAATGGGCCATAGATGTCCCTTACTTTTAACATCTTCCCATTCAGCTTTGATTTCAGGATGCCAATAAGAATCTTAACATAAGTAATACAAGTTAAGAATAACTTAACATCTTCAGCCACAGTCTTCTGTTTGATATCCTTATGCCTGATGTCTCTTGCCTGGAGGACATCAAGATATTTCTTTGTAATAACAACAACAACAATAGTAATAATAACATGTACCTAGCACTTATTATGTGCCAGGCACTGTGCTAAGTTCTTTACTATTGTTATTATCATTATTATTATTATTATCCTTACAACAATCCTGGAAGGTAGGTGCTACTATTATACCCATTTTACAGATGAGGAAATTGAGGCAAATGGAGGTTAAGTGACTTGCCCAGGGTTACATAGTCAGTGAATGTTTGAGGCCACATTTGAACTTAGGTCTTGCTGACTTCAGGCCTGGTACTCTATCAATTGTGCCACCTAGCTGCCTCAAAGTTTTTTTTTAATCCATTGGTTCAATATGACTTCAGGATTCCAGTTTGGCACCTTTAGTCTCTGGGGGAGTCCACAAGATGAAGGAGATACTTAATGTATGTGTGTCTATGTGTGTGTGTGTGTTTGTGGGACCATAAAAATTGATGTCTTTTGTATACACTAGTGATTGATCAAATGTTTTTTTTTTATTTGATACCCTCTTTAATTTGGAAACCATACTTAGCTCTCTTCAAGAGAGATGATAATTGATTGTGGCTAGCCAGAATCATAATGAATTTAAACTATATCTCTGAAAAATGCCATATTATATCATTTTATTCTTGACATTTTCATGTTGTTAGAATATTTTACGTAGAGAATCATTTTTCTTGTGGAAATAAAATAGTATAGTGTTCTCATCACACTTGGGTCTATTTTTTATATTTACAGTACCTGAATAAGCAATGAATTCAGAACTGAGTCAAAGGCTTTGCAATAATCAACAAAAGAAGGACAAATGTTAAAATGCTTTGTGGCAGCTTATGCAATAATTATGAATTGATTAATTGTTCTTTATACTGTAAGATGTTTTATTCCTCGGCTAATATATTATTTCTGTCATTTCATATTTTTGTACTGATACAAGCTTCAAATGCCTTACATAAAATACATAAATAAGTAACTGGCCTCTATTGTATATCAACTGTTCTTTTTTGTTAGTAGATACATGATGCTTTCCAAGGACTAGAATTTAAGTAAATCTCAAAGGACTGAGCTGCTCCATTGAATGCATCTGGCCTTTTCAGGTAAAACAAGAAATTTTATTTTTCATTACTTGAAAAGTCTTTAGAATACTAAGGGACATTTATACCAAAGATATAGGAAAGTCATAACATATGAAGTAGAAATAGCTAATCTATGTAGAGTTTCAAGTGACCAAAAATTGCATCAATTGATGTACCTGGAATCAAATTTGCATCTAAAAGGAAGCTATGAAGTGCTTTGCTAGTAATTTGCATGCCCCTGTGAGGCATCTGAGACAATAAACTTTCCAGTTTTATTTAGAAGTTAGAATTTATCAGCTGCCTTGGGTATAAGTGTTTCATTGCTCATTAATTAACAGTGCTAAAGCTTTCACCTTCTAGTTTAATACACTTTGTGTTTTCATGGTATTGGACTCATTGTGAATGTATCAACAACCAGAAATTTTCCTCTTCTTCCTTCTTTGTGGCTTCTCCTTTGCCTCTGATTCTTGACTTCTCAAGTTTCTGTAGTAAAGTTTTGGGTTCATGTTGATTTGCTTATTTTATTCTTTGTGCTGCCTTGGCACCTTGTACCATCTTGATATTTTCACTTTTTCTTTCCATTACTGATTGAGAGAATCTAGAACTCTAGACACTTTTGTTTTCTGCAATCCTTTCTCAATGGGACTCTGGACCCTAGCTTGAATTCTAGCTCTAGTACTTACTACTGTGTTACTTTGGGCAATTCATGTCAACTCTCTGGGCCTCAGTTTCCTTCATGTGTAAAATGAGAAGAATGGACTAGATGATCTACATGGCCCCTTTAAGATCTAAATTATGGTCCTCTGATGCTACATTTTCTCCATTAAGAGCTGCTATGGACCCTCCATTACATTAGTCCAGTATAGTAAAGATCATGATATACTAAAGTAAGGTTCTAATTCTAGAAGACAAGTTAGGATTTAAAGCCATGAGGGCATTTCACAACCCTTACTTCTTCATTGGTTTGGGTTTTCATTTTTAACTTTTTTTTTTGAAGCAATTGAGGTTAAGTGACTTGTCTAGGGTTACACAGCTAGTAAGATTCTGAGGTTGGATTTAAACTCAGGTCTTCCTGACTCTAGGGCTGGTGCTCTATCTACTTCACCACCCAGCTGCCCCTGGCCTCATTGGTTTGGGAGAAAAAGCCAGGTATTCATAGGGTACTAGATTTTGAGCTTAGAGGGACTTCAGAGATCATCCTTTCCTTTTACAGGTGAGGAAGTGACTTTGTGCAACCCCACTCAGCAGAGTCAGGATTTGAATCAGGTTCCCTGATTCCAAAGTCAACACCTTTGCCACTTCATCACTCTCAATCAGGAAAGTAAGAGAAGGGGCTTGATGGCATGGATCACTGTTTAAAAAATTCTTTCTCAGGGGCAGTTAGGTGGCATAGTGGATAGAGCACCAGCCCTGAAGTCAGGAGGACCTGAGTTCGAATCTGGCCTCAAAACAAACACTTGACACTTGCTAGCCGTGTGATCCTGGGCAAGTCACTTAACCCCAATTGCCTTAAAAAAAATTCTTTCTCTCCACTCTGAGGAAGCTGGGGAAATGACTCCTCTGTTGACTAATACGTATGTAAGTATTCAGATCCTTTTTAATTTTCTCCTAGAGATAGGCTGTGTTTGAGCAGAGTGTGCAGCTAAGAGACCACCTAAGATGATGGTCCAGGACAATAGCAGCTAGCTTTTCTGATAGACACAGTTGGCTTCCCATTATTCTCCTCTAAAATGTATAGAATTTTAGGTACACTAAAGGGGTTTCTCTGTGTGTTCCCAGGTGCTTCCTTAAAGCCACCACTTTCTTTTTGCCTGGTTTAGGTCATTAAGATTAAGCTAACTGGATACCAGCCAGGAGCTGAGGCTCACAGGAAGTTATGCAGCTGACTTGTCTTTTGGAGTTTTTGAATTCCATGCAGGCAGTGCCCAAATCCTTCAAACATCTGCATTTTCTGTCTGCTCCTCAGCTGAGGAATACTGTACTCTGTATTCCTGTGCTGCAGCGTTCTGCGTCCACAAGCCGAGTCAGTGGAAAAATTCTGCTCATTGTCATCAGGAGCCCTCCAATTCATTCTTGTACTCAGTCTTTCTAGACAGCACCCACTGCACCACATATACAGAGCAATATGATGTTCCAACCAGAAGGGGAAAATCTACGATGACTGAAAACCATAGCTGTATATTTATGAGGTGTCAATCTCTCTTCAATCTGCCTTTTAATTTCTATAAAAACTTTCAATAGCACCAGAGAACACATGTGCAGAGGGATAAATTTTATCAGAGGTGATAACCAAGCTCCTGGTCATCAATCTTAGCTTTCTAGTTATTAACTCATAATCTATAATATCTAAAAACTCATCATATAAGCATAAACTCATAATATAAGCTCATAATTGGTCACAGAAGCATAGAGCTAGAAGTGACCTTAGGGGCCATCTAGTGCTACCTCCTCAATTAACATATAGCCCCTCCCTCTAGAACCATTTCCATGGAGACTTGGTGGGACTCGATAATGCACACACAGATGGGCCCACAGACACTCATCCCACTCTGTTTTACCCAATCCTACCAAGTCTCCAAGACAACAAATTGGGGGAAGGGCTACATGCAGATGAAGAAATTGATGCCCAAAGTAGTTGGCCAAGATCATACAGAGATAGGTAGGATTTGAATCCAGGTCCGCTGACTTCATATCTGTTACTCTTACCACTATGCAACACTGTTTCTTTTCTTTTTTTTTTTTTGCAAGGCAATTGGGGTTAAGTGACTTGCCCAGGGTCACACAGCTTATAAGCGTCAAGTGTCTGAGGCTGGATTTGAACTCAGGTCCTCCTGACTCCAGGGCTGGTGCGCTATCTGCCACCTAGCTCCCCATGCAACACTGTTTCTCATCTACCATTCTTTGACCTCCTGTTCTCTTAGAGGTGGGAGCATCTGGGGCAAGAGCTCTCTCCCAGACTTTCTGTGAGAATTAGGAAGGGATTTAGTCTGGCCACAGAAATGAAGTTGTTGAGATGTTGAAGACCATACTAATAGGGATGGAGAGAGAACCCATTAGGCAACAAAGACACATGTGACTGGAAGGATGAATCCTATCAATGTTGGGGAGTTAGAACGGGAGAATGGAAATCTCATTTTGTTTTTGTCTTCATGTTGCCAGCACCTACTGCAGTGCCTGGCACATAATAGGTGCTTGAGAAATTCTTGCTGAATTGAGTTGAAAGGTGTTTTGGCCTATTTCTGAGGTAGGTGAGTCTAAGGTCCAGACAGAAGGATTTTTCTTCCCCTGAGACCAAGAATGCTGAAAGTAATAATTTGGGCCTTGGAAGGAGGGTTGAAAACAATGGTAAAAGCCTGAATTCTACATGATGCTTTCCCAAGCTCAGCTGAATCAGTGAGACTATGCACCTGTAGCTTAGTTGATTCATATAGAATTTGTGCTATGCTTGCTAGTAAAATGGCATGTTTTAAACAGAAGATAGAAAAAAAGGCCAGGCAACTCAAGATGAATGTAAGAGCACGGTACAGTCTTATAGCATCAGGGGCACTAAAATGCACAATGAACTGAGACTGGTAAGAAGAATTAACGACAACAAATAGGTGGGGGGGGTAGATTCTTTTGGTAGAAAAAGCAGGATTGAAGAAGGGAAAGAACATTTGCTCGGGGTGGGTGGGATAACCGACGACAGAGAAAGGAAGAATGGCTCACTTTTTGTCTTTGG
This sequence comes from Vombatus ursinus, assembly GCF_900497805.2. NCBI lineage: Eukaryota > Metazoa > Chordata > Mammalia > Diprotodontia > Vombatidae > Vombatus > Vombatus ursinus. The sequence continues at coordinate 11,982,501 of NW_020954576.1, forward strand.
TTTTCTTTACCAGGAAGAATAATCTTTGCACTGGAAGTGGTAAAATAAAAATGACTAATAAGCAAGTTGATACTCAAGCTAAGGTAAGAATATGATAAGAGAGTACTTAGTTGCTTTGAGGGCATTAAAATCACATGGCCCAGATGAATTATATCCTCCAGTGCTAAAAGGATTGACAGGTGTGATTACTGAGCCAATTGTCAGTGATATTTGAAAGATTATGGAAAACAGAAGAAGCACTATAAAAATGGAGAAGGGCAAATGTTAATCCAATTCTGAGAGAGAGAGAGAGAGAGAGGAAGAAGGAGGAGGAGAAGGAAGAGGAGAAGGGAGGGGAGAGGAGACGAGAGGAAAGAAGAGGAGACGAGAGAAGAGAATACAGATCCTGCAGACTCGAAGCCAATATGACTTAGATTCCTAGGAAAATTCTAGGACAGATCGTTAAAGAGATGATTGTTGAACATCGAGAAAAGGAAGTAATAATTTCAAATATCCAGTGTGACTTCACTGAGAACAGGTCATCTTGACTATCTTTATTTCCTTTTTTGACACTGTTTTACATATGCTATCTCCTTTAATCCTCACAACAACATTGGGAAGCAAGTACTATTATTATCCCCATTTTACTGATGAGGAAACTGAGACTGAAAGAGGTTGAGTGACTTAGGGCCACACAGCAAGTAAGTGTTTGAGGTCACATTTGAACTTGGGTCTTCCTGACTCCAGGTCCGGCACACTGCACCATCTAGTTCCTATTTACATAATACATTAAGATTTACAAGCTGCTTTCACAATGACATTGTAAGGTAAGTAGTTCAGGCATCATTATCTCCCATCTTACAGATGAGGAAATTGAGGCTCATGAGAAACAAATTAACTTGCCCAACATCACTGAAGTGAGGAAATGGCCTGGCTAAGATTCAAACCCAGGTCTTCTGACTCTAAGCTCTGTGCTCTTTCCATTATGTCAAATTGTCTTCCAAGAAAGAAAGGAATGACTTTGGCTCTAGCAACATGGACTTTGTATGAGAAACTCCTGTCTTCTCAGTGATAAGGTAAAAAGATACCCAATCGATAACAGAAACATCCAGAGACTCTTCTGTTTGGGGACTGCCCTGGACTACATATTATCATAAGTCTCCCACTTGTAGTTTTTATTAAATCCAGGTGATAGAACCTATGGCTCATGAATACCCCTTGCTTAGGCTGAATGGTAGCTCTTTTGTTACAAAAAAAAAATGAACTGATATAGAAGGTAGTGTCTGGCTTAGAGTATTGTATTTTCATTAAAATAAAATTTGCAACACATTTCCCAGATTCAGTAGATATCTGTACCTAATCTTAAGGCCATGGGGTCCCAGAGGGTTCTCAGAGCACTTTCGTGCTAAAGATGTGAGGATATTGACATTTGTCTCAATTCAATTTTTGGTGCATGTTTCTTTCATTTGGTCCATTTCAGTCTACCTGCTGCTTCCTCTGGTTATGTCATTTGTCTCTCATTCCTCCCCCAAGCTCCTCTCTGGTTTTGCCTTGTCCTGCCTGACAGCTGCTGTTTCAGAGCAGGATACAATTCTGTGAGCAATGAGATGATCTTTGCAGGTGGCTGGTATACAGGATTTGAAGCTTGCCAAGTGCTTTGGAATGAGGCTAAATATATGTGTGTGTGTGTGTGTGCATGTGTGATTATTCTTTATGATTATGAACAGCAAGGAAAATGGGACGAGACAATATGGACTGCTGATGATTGCCGTGGCCTTATCATTATCAAATAATATTTATTAAGCTTCCACCATATGCCTCATGCTGAGGTATTATTAGTTCTCACGGGATTAAGTCTACGTTTCCATTTTTTTTTTTTACCCTTTCTGCAGCGTCATCTCATTTTGCAGATTTGTTTCAGCTACATGATTTTTCTGTGGTTCTTGCCTGTACCCATACTTCACCTAGGAATTTTGTATTAGCTTCTGTACTAGATTTATGAGTCAAAGTCACAAAGGAAAGAAAAACCATGCAATCAACAAGAAGAATGTCTTTTAGCACCAAGGGGGAACAGTCTGGGTGAAATGGCTCTCCTATGGAAATGATCCCCTTCCAACAGCTGAGGGAAAAAGAAACAAACAAGGTATTCTAGTTTTAAAAGAGATGTCCAAGAGGCTCCTCCCAAGTTTAATTCAACAATATTGATTAAGTTCCTGCTGTGTGTAAGGCATTATGCTAGGCCCTTGGGATAAAAGGAAAAAAAAAAGTCCATGAAATTGTACCTGTCCTCAAGGAACTCTATTCTACTGGGGTAATATAACATATGCAGAGATAAATACAGGGCTGGAGAGGTACTAGACCTGTGGTCTCAGTGGTACGAGGAGCTCCCAATGAAGAGTGTCCTCTACCAGTGGAGGTTGACACATTCTCTGCAACCTGTAGTCGTAGAGAGCTACCCAGAGGTTAGATGATTTGTTCAAGGTCACACAGCCAGTATGTGTCGGAGGCAGGACTTGAGTTTCCTGGCTCCTCAGTCAGCTCTTGACCCACCATACCATGGTGCCTTTCAAATATAGCCAAACACACACACACACACACACACACACACACACACACACACACACACACACACACACACACACAGAAATTTCAAGACACAGAGAGCTCTGACAACCAGAGGGATCAGAAAAGGCCTCATGCAGGGCATGGTACTTGTGCTGGCTTTGAAGGAAGCCGAAGACCCTGAAAAGCTAAAGTAAGGAGTGATCATATCCCAGCGATGGAGAACTAATTACTTGTGTCAAAGCATGGAAACGAGGTGTAGAATGCTCCCTGCTGGGATTCCATGATTGGAATGGATTGTATGTGACAGAGAGAAATGAGTAGGTGGGGGCTTTAAAAGCCAGGCTGAGAGTTATCTGGGGGGTTGTCTAACTAGAGGTAGAGTTTAGTTAGCAATAGTTGTGATTTTTAGACCTCTCAGAGTTCCTGATTTGAGGAAATTTGAGGGCATTCACAGTGCTGTATGGCCTAATATGATGCCCCTCTTTCTTTCTTTCTTTGCCTCCATCCACGATGTCAAAGAGGATGCATCAGATTAAGTAGGACAGAATTTTTAGAAAGAGCCCCTCTAAGCTTAGCCACACCAGACAAACCACATGTGACCCAGGACTCGGACAGTCAAGGAAGCATTGCAAACAAAAAGGGAATCAATCTGAATCTTTTCTTCAGGCATATGAGAGGCAACCAAGTGAAATGTTTAAACTAGAGAGATGCTGACTTTAAGCACAATAACATCCCAAGCTCATAGGCTGATAGGTTCATAGTCCTAAAGCTGGAGAGGACTTTAAGGGCTCTCTAATGCAACCCTTTCATTTTAAAGATGAGGAAATTGAGGCTATTTTTAGTTCTAGAAGGGCTTCTAAAGATTCAGTTCTACATTTTACAGATTAAGAAACTGAAGCCAAGAGAATTGAAGTCACTTGCTTAGGGTCACACAATTAAGTTAGTGACAGATCTTTAGAAATAGAAGTCATGCTTGCTGGCTCTGGGTCCCCAGCTTTTCCCACTAAAACACACTGCTCCTAAGTCATCCTCCGGTGACTGAGAAAATCTGAGGAACTTTCTGCATTGCAGGAATAAGGCTGAACAGCCACGTCTCTTTTTGTACCTTTTCCTGGATCTGCTATCAGTTGGATGACCTCCACTGAGCGGGCTGGGCACATTTCCACCATGGCAGACATTCTGGGAATAGCAGGCACCTGCAACACTCACACTGCCCCTTCCATAAATGTGTCATGGGTTATTGCACAGGCAAGCACAGTGTCAGATTTAAGGGTACGTAGTATAAATAGTGGAAACCACACTCAATTGGGGTCTAGCAGACATGAATCCTAATCCTGGCTTTGCCACCACTAAGCTGCATGACTTTAGGCAAGGTGTATTTGTAACATCCCTTCCATGGCTAATTCCTCAATTCCCACTTCCATTAGCTTAAAGAAAGACTATTAGCCATAAAGGGTGTCCAGAGGGGCAGCTGTCTACTACCGCTCACGGTTCAAGGGATTACCCTAAGGGAGTTTGGTTTCTAGTACTGCCACTCACAAGCACCCAAAAATAGGCTTCCCACTGCTTATCAGAGAGACTTAACTATCTTACAGAAAGGGTATTTGCCAAGCATGTATATCAAGAACAATTATTAAAGAAATTAATTCCCCAAACTAGGGAAATTAAACACAATAGTCCCTGGTAAAAGTGAGCTCAAACTTAAGAGTAAAATAATAAAATGTGGCAAAGGGATAATACAGCTCCCTATTACTAAATGGCCTTTTCTCCTTTAATGGAGACCTCATGAAGTTCTTTTTAGATTTGGCTCTCTGCTGGTGCCCTTACAGCATTCTGAATCTTTCTTTTCCTTGGTATGTCTATTTTGTCCTAAGTATGTCTTTCTTTCCCTAATGTAGATGTTGCTGTCAGCCACTGATACTCTGGGGATGTTGCTAATGGTGCTAGGTAGACACTGCTACCCTCACTGATGAGATCTCTAAGTCTTCCAACCTTTCATAATTTATAAAGTTGAACCTGGTCAATGGGAGGAGAGAGATGCATTCCTCCTGCCCCTCCCTGCCTCACTAGCCTAGGATGATTCCTTCTGGGGAGTCTTTCGCCATTGGATTCTACCACAACTCAACTGACTGGCTCTGACCTAGCTTGTTGTTTTTATACATAGCTCTATGGGGCATGACTGATTCTCTTTAAACAATCCTAAGCCATTTCCTGTGTGGTGTCCAAGGACAGAATGCTCCCATGGTCCTTAATATTAAAGATATTATATTAAAGGTTATTATATTGCATATAGTATATATTGTATGTAAGATTATATTAAGTATATATTAATATATATTATATTAAGATTAAGAACTTATTCATGCCTCTTTTACTTTTGGCTGATTGAACTGAAATGTCTGGGCCTTCTATGTTTTATTAGAGTGAAGCAGACCTTTATTCTTGCATGTCACCTCTCTAGGCCTTGCATGTCACCTCCATAGAGAGGGCTTTGGACAAAATGATCTCTAAGGGCCCTCCCATCTCTAAATTTAGAGAAGCACAAAGAGATAACACATAAGCTCAGCTTATACTCTGCTTTCTCCTGATCTACATTTCCTGATCTTCCCAGCTGCTAGTGCTTTCCCCCTTTAAATCAATCTGTCAATCAGTCATAAGTAATGAACATCAACCATGAACATTTATTAAGTTTCTACCACGTGCCAGGCACCGTATTAAGAAAGAAAGGTAAAAGAAGGTCCGTCCTCTTGACGCACTCATGATCTAATATGAGCACAATCTAATGGGAGACATTGACTTTGTTTATATTTTTGTATATATTTGTACATGTTCTCCCTGGTCAAATGTAAGTCTCTTTTAAGTCAGGGTATGTTTCATTGTTGTCTTTGTACCCCCAGTTCACAGAGTATCTGACACATTATAGGTATTTAATAAAATTGATTGATTGAGTGCTAGACTTGAAATCAAGAAAACCTGGGTTCGAATCTTGCTTCTTATAATTAGTATTTTGGCAAGTCATTTAATTTCTTAAAGCCTCAGTTTTTTCATCTGCACAATGGACACAATAATATTATTATCTACTAATAATTATCTACTAATTATTATTAATAATAGTTATCTACTACTAATAATAATTATCTACCTCAGAGGACTACCAAGAAGATCAACTGAGAAAGCCTATAATCATGTTTCCAAGTTTAAAGTGTTGTATAAAAGCCAGTTCTTACTATTATTATCCTTTTATTAAATTCTGACAGGTATCGAACTACTATTATGTTAGACTGATTGTGGTTTTCTCACTTCAGAGTTCTTGCACGCCATTCTGCTCTGTGTCCCAAAGCCACTCTGTAATTCCGTATTTTATGGTAACCGATGAATGTCCAATGCCTGTTATAGTCTTCACTGTATTAGGTGGTGTGGAGGATACAGAAATGTGTACTACATGGCCCCTGCCATCCTCTAGAAGCTTACAATATACTTGGAGAAACGAGTCTATTATCAAACAACAATGAAGAACACGAGAGGATGGAACAAGAATAGCTGGGAGGCACAGTGGGAATGGGGCTGAACTTGGAATCAGAAAGACCTAGCTGTGTGACCTTGGTCCATTGACCTCTCTCAGCCTCAGTTTCTTCCTCGGTGAAATGAAGAGGTTGAACTCAATGGTCCCTTCCAGCGTCAGATCTAGGAATCACAGGGTTGTTGTGAAAACCAAATGAGATCACATATGTGAAGTGCTTTGCAAACCTTAAAGCACTATACAAATGCCAGTCATTATGATTGTTAACTCTGGTTGTTATAGAATTGAGAACTTAAGCATACTCTTTAAAGATTGAAAAAATGCTTCAAAATTTTAGAGAAGAAAGAAATCAATGTGGGTTCCAGGATTAAGAGCTGGAAGGGACCTACAGAATATCTAGTCCATCCCTCTCATTTTACAGACACAGAAACTGAGACCTGAAGAGGGAAATGACTTGCTCAAAAAGTCACAAAGATGATAAATAACAGAGACAGGACTTGAACCCAGCCCTTAGCACGGTATCTAGCATCTATTAAACACTTAATAAATTCTATAGATTGATTGATTACCTTCAGATCAAGTGTTTTTTTTCTATCAAACCACAGGGGCAGAATTTAATTTGACCTTGAAGTTCCTACCCCCACATCTATGTAGGCCCCCTATCATCTATAGGATCTCATGGAGGACAACATTTTGAGAGAATTCCTCGATTTTTCTTCTGTCTCTGTAGGATGTCTTCCCTTCACAATTAGTTTGGGATTATTTTCAGCCCTCTGAGGTATTATTAAAGATCCAACGTATAGTCCATCCAGGGGTGGGGAACCTGTGGCCTTCTAGGTCCTTGGATGCAACCTTTTGACCGAGTCTGCGTTTTACAGAACAAATCCTTTTATTAATGGGATTTGTTCTGTGAAGTTTGGATTCAGTCAAAAGGCCACATTTGAGGATCTAGAGGGCCACATGTGGCTTTGAGGCCTCAGGTTCCACATCTCTGGTCCATGCATTCTGCACAATAAACATTTATTATTTACTATATGCAAGGTGCTGTGTTATAAACTCATGCATTGGATAGAAACACATACTCTCCACTTTTAAGGCAATTGCGATTTTTTACATTTAATTATTTTCCTTTTTTTAATTTAAAGTTGTTAAAATTAAATGACTTGGAGTGGACAACTTAACAGAGCAACTGCTAGACAGAAGTCTGAAGGTAAAATGTTGCAAAAATTCTAGCTGATGTGAAACCCCCGTAATCCATTATACAGGGGTCCCTTGATGTGGTTCTACTCTCTTGCATTCCCTTCTTTCTGGCCACAGAAGTTTAGAGAACCCTGCTTCTTCCTTCCTTGAATGGAAGGCTAAAAACTTGTCAACAGCAGCATCAAGAATGTCTTGCTTCTCATGTGGCAGGTGCTTTTAATGTCATTGTTGGAGGGCCTAAAACACCCACAGTAACTCCACTCCTACTCACACCCGGTGACAGGAATTGTGCTCAAAAGCTTTTGACAAAGCTGATGAATTTAGAAACAGCTTCTTGTCACCCTGCGTCTGAGGCAACACTGATGAAAATTTGCTTTTTGATGCAGCCTTGGATAGGTCCTTTCTTGTTGGTCTTCCAGATTTCTCCACCATGCCTAAGGATGGCAGATATTTCCTGTTATGACCACGTGTATTTGACAAATGAATGAATGAATAAGTAAATAAACAAAGGGAGCTCTCCCAGGTCACTGAAATTCCCTTTCAATAGGCTAAAAGCTATCACCACTGAGTTGTATGAATGTAATGGAAATAAATTGCTTGAGCACGGATCTGAATTTTCCAACTTGTCTCATCCTGACTTGGAAGTGGGCAAAGGTATACTATTAGGCGCAAGGACTAGAATTTCTTCATTCTAGGCAAATCCAACTCCTTTCTTTGACTTCATAAGAGCTCAAGAGGATTTCTGACTTTCCAACTGTCCATAATGCAGCCGGGTTGTACAGTGGATAGATCACTGGGCCTGGAGTCAAGAGAACCTGAGTTCAAATCTAACCTCAGACCCTTACTAGGTATACAACCCTGAACAAGTAATTTAACCTCTGTTAATTTAGTTTTATCAACTGTAAAATGGGGATAATAATAGCACCTACCTCCCAGGGTCACTGTGAGGATCAAATAAGATGATATTTATAAAATGTTGAGCACAATGTCTGGCACATAGTAGATGTTGAGTAAATGATTTTTGTTCCTTCTTTCCTTCCTTATACAGGAAAGAAAAAAATACTAGAGTGGAAAGTGCAGTGGAGAGAGAGTTGAGAGTCTCAAGTTCTTGTAGCAACTTTGCTGCTAGCCAGTTGTGTAACCTTAAGCAAATATCTTCACCTCTCTGGACCTCAGTTTCCTCATCTATAATAGGTTATTGGACTAGATGATCTCTTGGGCTCCTTCCATAGTTCTATGTCTGTCTATAATGTACCAGATGTTTTTTCTGTAACTCTGACCAATGAATGTTGTATTTTATTAATATTATTAATTTCATATGGCTCAGGAAAGAAAAAAAGCACCTATGGACTCATTTTCATGATTAATTTTCAGTGTTCTGTGGGCAGTCATTACATCTCATGTACTCTCCACACCTATTTGAGAAGCAGTGTACATAATTCTTTTTAGCAGATGGGACATCGTGTTGAGGTATCTACTGACAGGTTTATTGTAGAAGCCCAAGTGTTATTCTGGGAAGGTTATCCCCTATGCCTGTCACCCTGTTGGAGGGCAGATGTGTATAATAGGCTACACAAACTGATGGGGATGGTTCTCAAGACCAGACAAGAGCTACGTTCCTATCTAGGAGCGTCGTATCATGATAGCTAGCAAGGGATAGGTGGAGCTCGGAATGGCTCGGTGGCTTTCCCATAACGAAAAGAACATTGGATCTCCATGGTAGTTCTCCCTCTACTCCTATTCCTTTGTGTGTCCTTGAATAGTAGTATTAGCTTCCATGTAGGTCTAAAAACACTTCATATACATTTGATCCTCAACAACTCTGTGAGGTAGTTAGTAGAAATATGATTATCCTTCAACATTCAGCTCAAATCTCACCTTCTGTAAGAAGCCTTTCCTGGTCTCACTCAAAGTTACTGCCTTCCTTCTTAGATTACATCCAATTTACTCTGTGTGTATGTGTATCTATATCTCTATATATCTTGTATGCACATAGTTTGTTTGCAATGTTGTACAATTAGAATGTGAGTGGAGGCCACATTTTTGCTTTTCTTTGTAAACTCAGCGCTTAGCACAGTGCCGGGCACATAGTAAGCACTTAATAATGCTTGTTGATTTGACTTATCCTCATCTCATAGATGAAGAAGCTGAGACTGACAGAGGTTAAGTGACTTTCTCAAAGCTGAACAGTTGGTAAGTTGGGAAGCAGGGCTTTGTAATGCAAAGGCCAACTTTTGGAATACTTAGCCCAGTGCTGGCTCCACTGTGCTTAACCTCTTCTATGGGTCTCAGTTTCCTCATCTCTAAAGTGAGAAGGGTGGCCAAGGTTATCTCTAAGGGCCCGTCCAGTCAATGTTCTCTAGTTTTGAAGTCTCCTAGTGAAGCACTTGAACTCAGCTTTGCTGTTTTCACTGAGTTAATGTTGCCTCCTTCCAGAAGACTAGGAAGTCTGGCCAAATTATTTCGGACCTTTCCAAATAGTCAATAAAAGATAAGAATATATATCAGCATTCACTGTCAGAGATTTGTTTTGTTCCTACTATTGATGTCCCATGGCACTTGTGGCACTTATGCAAATATAGTTAGCACAGGGAAGAGATAAAAATTAAAGGGACAGAAATTAATAATATAATATTATGTTTTATAGATGTATATTATATTTAGCACAGGGAAATGAAAAAAGCTAAAGGAAATGCAATAATATGATATAACTTAATATATAATATAATGTTATATTATTAAAATTTAGAAGGCAGAAATATAATAATATAATATATAACATGACATTATATTATTATGTTTCTGTTCCTTCCATTCTTTTCCTCTTCCCTGTGCTAACTATATCTGAATAGGTAAGAGTTAGGTGAATCAGGTAGACACCAAAGGTAGAAAGTGCTCTGAAAAGGGCTCAGCAGCCCTCACACCAGAAGCACTTCCCTGAACACACCCTACAGAGAGTACAACTATGATGAGTTGGCCAAGTTGTTCAAATGCCAAACATACGCTTGCCTAAAAGACTATTTTATGGAGAACTCAGAAAGAGCAAGCGCTCACACAGTGGTCAGAAGAAGTGATACAACGACACTCTCAAGGTCTCTCTTAAAAACTTTGGTGTGACACAGGAGACACCGGCACAGGACTGCCCGCATTGCGTGCCCACATCAGAGAAGGTGCCGTGATCTCTGAGCAAAGCAGAATTGAAGTAGTTCAAAAGAAACACAAAATGTGCACGTTTAGAGAATCTACCCCAAACGTTCACGTGGACTACTTGTGCCCAACCTGTAGGAAAGCATTCCAAGCTCATATTTGTCTGATCAGCCACAGTCGGACGCATCATAACTTGACTCTTACACAGGGATGTCATTTTGGTCCTCTTTGAGAATGAAGAACAACAAATAAATAACCGTATCTGTGTAAGTGTCACAAGTACCGTAGTAGGAACAAAATCTATCTCTGATATATCATACAACAAACAATATAACAAATATAATAAAACCCTTCTTTATGGGTAGCTTTTGGGTCAATGTCCTGATAATAAACTTTTGTTCCTTCCCCTTCCTCCTTAGGTTCTTCAAGGTCTTTGTGTCTAAGATTGAATGACACAGGTCAGAAAAAGCTGATTTCTGGAGAAAATAGTATGATAAGGTCAAGTGGAAGTAGTCAGCAAAATATATGTATGCTTAGTGTATTATGAATATGTGTATCTAAATATATCTAGTATGCACGTAGTTTTTGCAACGTTGCCTCACGCATTAGAATGTGAGTAGAGGCCATATTGTTGCACTTCTTTGTAAACCCATTGCTTAGCACAGTGCCTAGTACTCATTTCATAGATGAAGAATCTGAGGTTTGTGAGTTATGACTTATGAATTCACATAGATATTTATTGACTGCTTTCAAACAATGACATCTAAAACAAAAATAGAACATGAGCCTGTTAGGAAGACAAGTTTTTGAATAAACTGTTTCAGAATCCCATTATTTTATGTTGTTGTTGTTCAGTTGTTTTCAGTCATATCCAACTCTTTGTGACCCCATTTGGGGTTTTCTTGGCAAAGCTACTGAAGTGGTTTGCCATTTCCTTCTCCAGCTCATTTTATGGATGAGGAAATTGAGGCAAACAGGATTAAGAGGTTTGCCCAGGGTCATAGAGCTAGTGAGTGTCTGAGGTTGGATTTGAACTTAGGTCCTCCTGACTTCAGGCCCTGCTTTCTATCCACTGTGCCACCTAGTTGCCCTATTTGTTTTATATTGTGTTTTGCAAAATTGTTAATAATGATTAGCCCCCTATATTTACACGTTACAAAGTGGTTTCATATACATTATCCAAACTGACCCTTCTAATGGCACAGAAATAGTATACAGACGTCATTGCTCCATTTTAAAGATGAAGACGCTCAGGCTCTATAATGTTAGATGATTATCCAAGGTCACAAGGCTAATAGAACTGGGACTCCAACCTTGGGCACACAAGTCCAACCCTCTTTCCTCTACACCATGGGTCTTTAATCTTGTGTGTGTGTGTGTGTGTGTGTGTGTGTGTGTGTGTGTGTGTGTACGTGTACATGGGTGAATGTGTGTGTGAAGGACTCCTTTGGCAGTATAGTGAAGTCTATGGACTCCTTCCCAAAATAGTATTTTTAAATGCATAAAATAAAATTCATAGCATTACAAAGAAAACCAGTTATATTGAAATAAAGATGTAATTTTTTACCCATCCAAGTTCATAGATCCCTTGAAATCTATGGACAGACTTGTGGACTCTAGCTTAAGAGCCCTTCCTCCATACCATGCTGCCTTTCTTGATGAGGCCATTTGTTTAGACTAGACAGGAGTTAACGTTTGGCTATGTTCTTTTTTTTATACCTTCCCCTTTTTTTGCTTGAGCTCAAAGATTAGTTTCTGTTTTATTTAACAAAACTCTTTTACATTTTGTTTTTGAAAGAAAAAAATCCACGTTCTTCCATTTTCCCCCTCTGTTTTCTTGGGTTACCAAAACTTCTTTTTGACTTGCTGACTTTGGCTCAGGTGAATCCCTTTTTGGTTTGTTTGTTTGTTTGTTTGTTTGTTTGTTTGTTTTTCCTGATCTTGAGCCATACTTGCAGTAACTTCCTCTTGCTAGCAGGTAGGTGGTGAATACAGTACTGAACTTGGAGATAGGATACACTGGAATAGGTAGGTGGTGAATACAGTACTGAACTTGGAGATAGGATACACTGGAATAGGTAGGTGGTGAATACAGTACTGAACTTGGAGATAGGATACACTGGAATTCACATCCTGCCTCAGACAATTACTATCTGTGTGACCCTGGGCAAATTACTTAACCTCCTTCAGTCTCATTTTCCACAGTTGTGAAATAAGGGGGTTGGACTTTACAATCTCTAAAATCCCTTCAGATGTGAAATCTAAGATCTCTTCTTCTATATGATGTATCTTCATTTAATATAAATTTTCCCTCTTAGGGTAGGACCTTTGATTATTAACATATAGTTTTGTTCTATGACATATTAATTCTTTTCTAATTTAGTTAATACAGTCTTAGGTCTCATTAAGAGGATCATAACATTAAAGAATAAAAAGGTGAGAATCCCACTGTACTTTAGCGTTCTAAGACTAGGTTTGGAATATTGTGTTCAGTTCTAGATGCCACATTTTTGGAAGGGCAATGATAAGTCAGAGAGCTTACAGGGCAGCCAGGATGATGAACAACTTCCAATTCAAGTAGTGTGAGGAAATGAAGGAACAGGAGTTGTTTGGCTTAGCTTAGTGGAGGAAAAAATACTATGTTCAAGTATTTGAAGGGCAGTCATCTGGAGGATAGATAGATTTGTTCTATTTGACCCCAGAGGGCAGAACCAGGAACAATTGAGGTGGGAAAAGGGTGAGGAAGAGAGAATCTGTAAGGAGATATATTTAGGCTTGATGTCAGGAAATAATTCCTAACAATTAGAGTTGTCCAAAAGTTAAAAGGCTACCTAGGGAAGTGGTAGGTTTTCTCTCATTGGAAGTCTTCAAATTTAAAGTTGAACGACCACTGGTTGGGCATATTGTGGAGGGGATTTTTTTTTCTTTCAGGAATGGATTTGGACTAAGAGTTCACCGAAGTCTCTTCTAATTTTGGTATTCTGTATGCATGTGGAAGTTTGTATTTTTGTCCTAGTTCTGGAAAATACATGTTATTTTTAGAAACAAAAAAGACATTTAAAGATTCAATTTTTTAAAATCCCTTCTAATTAGTGAAGAGTGAGTAATTTAGCGAGGGGAATATCTTTTATACCTTCTCTTTGAAAATTTTCAGTTGGGGATTTGTTGATTCTTCAATAAATGAAAATAAAATGTTCTCCATTTGTGGGTTATAAGCATTCCTTCTCTATTCTTGGTTTTATTTTTAGAATTGAGTAGAAAATAATGGAATTTTTAGAACTGAGAGGGATCATAGAGGTCAGAGGAGAAGGTCTGGTCTATCCAGCTCCTGAATCCATAAGCACAGAATTCTTTGAAGTGACTGGATAGTACTTTCTTTTTTTTTTCCTCTTTTTTTCTTTCGAGGGAATTGGGGTTAAGTGACTTGCCCAGAGTCACACAGCTAGTGTCAAGTGTCTGAGGTCAGATTTGAACTCAGGTCTTCGTGACTCCAGGGCTGGTGCTCTATTTACTGAGCCACCTAGCTGCCCCCTGACAGTAATTTCATACATGATCTCATTTGATATTCACAGCAACCCTGTGAGGCATTATAAGCATCATCATTTCCATTTTATAGATGAGGAAGCAGGAACCTACTCAGTAAATAACATAATTAGAAAATGGCAATGATCAAACTTTACTCCAGAGCCGCTGCTCTAGCTACCACAGCCTCTCCCTCTGAGCTCCTTCCCTTTGCCCCATTCAGAGAGTCATGAGAGTGAGGGCAGATATTTCACTCTGTGTGGATATGAACTATGGCCCAAGTTAGGCTCCACATGTTTCCTCCTCTGATCCTTACAATAAACTTCCCTCTCCAGCCTGATACTGGAATCACATCACAATCCTGAGATTGCATCCCCTCATTTTTTGGAGGGGTTAGGGTGGAAAAGGGCAGGCAGGTGCAAGAGTTGGTGAGGGATATGGAGGTCAGAATTCAAAGATCACAGAATCAGAGAATGTTGGAATTGGAGGTTCCTAAGTGCCAAGATTCAAACCCAGGTCTTCTGGTTTTGGTTCCAGGGCTCTTTCCATTCTGTAAGATTCATTACTTTCCCTAATTTGTAAATTGTATGAATGATGTCCTCTGATAGCATTTCACATAATTGAGTAGAACCATAGCAGAGCAGGAAGCAGTCTTACATTTTATACTTCTGCTCTGTTCTCTGAACATATTTGCAGATGAAATTATCGTAGATAGAGGATTTGGGATTTTCTTGTGAGTACAGAAACTCCTTCTTTAGAGGGACAAAAAGAACGTGTCAATTTACTAAAGGGCTTGATTAAGCCTTTACCATATGCAAGGCACCGTGGCTTGTTGTGATAGGCAGTGCAAAGCTGAATAAGATGTGGTCCCTGCTTTCACAAGGTTTCTAATCTAATCACAGAGATAAGACATATATACAAATAACCATAGCACAAATTAAGCATGATTAGTAGAAGAAAGTAGAAATGTGATGGAGGTAGAGATTACTTTTGTTTTGAAGTTGGGAGAATCAGAGATTTTTAATAGCAGTAAGTTAGACTGGGTATCTTTAAGGGAATTGGGCAAATTACCTTTTACCTATTACCTTTTCCAGATATTATCAGCAGCACTTTAGCCTAAATGAGTCAGCATACCTCCATTCAAAAGACTATGGTGTAGTGGATAGGGGATAAGACTTGGAGCTTTGAGGACCAGTGTTCAAATCCTGCCTCTTAATAGTTTTGTGACTGAACACATCCCTTCATGTCCCTGTGTCTCAATTTCACCATCTTTCAGAATTTAGAAGAATTACATTTGATGGCTTCTCAAGGTCCTAGCTGGATGATTGAGAGCCTTTCAGACATCTTTGAAGGCTGGTGAGGGAGAGTATTTGGGGGAAGATTTTTTTTCAGAGTGTCTCAAATTATACCACAGAGAGCAGCTTCCTATTTCTTTCTATGGTGTGGCTCCGTCTCCCAAATGAGGTAACACATTTTACAATGCTAACAGGGAATGTGTCTATTCAAGGTGCTGTCTACCAAGGGCCCATATGCACCACAGGCAGGGTGAGAATGGAGATAGATGAGCTATTTGTAGAAAGGCTGGTCCCCTTGCAGCTCCTTGCAGGAATATTCAGAAGATAAAAGAATGACAGTGTAAGAAAGCTAGCTGACCCAAGGAGACTATGAAAGCTGTGTGGGAAGGTGCCAAGTTAGATACCAAATAATCATCTCTATCAGTATCAGGCTTCGCATCTGTGGACAAATCTTTGTAGTTCTTACTGTTGCCAGGGACAGAGATTGTGCTCCAGTTGGGCCCACCACCTGATGCCAGCCTAAATCCAGGAGGAGAGAGGGAGGCTCGGGGGTGGGGCACAGATGATCAGGCTGCCTACACCAGGCACTCTCAGCCAATGAAGCGGCTCAGATAGAAGCATGCATTTATTGAATGGCCTATCTTATTATCTTTGTAGATTATAAATGTTCTTTTTCCCCTTCTGGACAATCAAAACTCCACGTTGTCTTTTAAGAAATGCCAAAGAAGTCTTACACTTAAAAGGGTTAATTTTTTTCATAGTTTTTATAAGTACAGATGAATGTCTCCACTATTTACCAAATATTATGAACACAGCCTTGGAGTGGCAATCCTTTGAATCAGACCAGAGGTATAAAGTAGGAAGCAGCCTAGGCTTCAATACACAGGAGGAACCACAAGGAAAACTTTTCAATTTTGTTTTGTATAAATGTACTAATTTTTAATGGCAGAAAATTCCAGTCTCCATGGCACACAGGCATTTATTTTGTGATAAGTCAAGCTGCACATGTTACAATGAAGGCTAGAGCCTCCAGTGGACAGTAACCCTCAGGAGGCACAATTTTCAAATCTTGTCTGGGGCACACAAATGCCTTTTCCTAACTCTGATAATCCTTGAATTGTATCCTTGCCACTGTGGTACAAAATATGCATGAGAACAGATTTTTCATAATCTAGCTGTACTAATTTTTGTAATTAGGAGCTCCTCAGTCGCTTGCTTGCTACAAGAGCCCATCTTTTCATCAATATAAATATTTTCTGAGTGATACCCTATGACCATGAATAATGGAATACTACAAATCCTAGAAAAATTAAAATGGAAGGTGACCCAAAGGGCAATGGAAAGATGTATGGTGAATATAGCAGGCTGCCTCCTATTACCAGTAATGGTGTACATGTTATAAATGCCATAAAAGACAAGAAGGGGTAAGAGCAGAAAAGAAGATTTTGTTGTTTTAGTAGAAAGAATGAGAGACAATAGATGGATGGTTGTAATACCACTGGAGGATCCCCTCTAGAGTACTCTCCCAGCTTGTACTCATACTTACAGGTTCGGTCCTCAGAGCGCAACTACTAGGGTATCCTGTGGATCTGCACTCTTAAAATTATAGCTCACAAGTCACCCACTAGTGTGCTTCCCCTTAGTGGTCAACCAATAGACACAATTAACTTAAGCAATGGCATTTCCTAAGCCAGCAAAATAAAATTAGCTACAAAACATTGTCCTCCTACCCCAGGACACACACACTCTCTCCAATACACACAGTGTCTGTGGGAAGAGTGAGCTTTGTAGAAATCTCACACTCCTCCCCATTGGGTACAGCCTCTCTAATGGGTGGGCAACTCTTCTGGGCTTCCTAGGTCAGTTTTTCAACTCTCAACTGCCAAGGTCAGTTTCTTTCTTCTCTGCTACTAGAAGACATGCTTCTAAAAGCTGTCACCCCCATCAAGTCACTGCTTTTGTTTCCTTGTCTTTCTGTAGAGGTTGTGGCCCAAATGGGGTCACAAAGAGTCAGACATGACTGAACAGCAACTGACTGATGGAGTAGGAAGCAGATTTTCCCCCAACTATTAGCTCCTGCCTAAACTAACTAGTACTAGTGAGCTCAGCAGCCTTTTAAGAGCCCTCAGGATTTGTCCAATTTATGCCTTGACTAGTTGCCCCATCAAATTCAATCGAGGAAAACTTCTTCACATTCTCCAAAGGGATGGTAGGATACTCATTTGCCCCTTTAATTCTATCAACTGCTCCTCTAATTCCATCAAGGAGAAATATTTTTCATACTTCAAAAAGGTCTTTAATAGGCCTTTGGTGTTTGTTAAAGTATTAATACCTTACCACCTCTGTTATCTATCCAGTGCTTCCTGTGATCACATCAACAGGGGCGAGTTGGCAGCAGTTGGTCAGAGATCAACTACCCCATTACAACATTACTTTCAAGGTTGTAAAAAAGAAGAATAAAGATGCCAGAACATCAGAAAATTGTCTATGCAGAATTAGAAGTAGTATGATTTTGAGAAAAAAGCCTTGGATTTCTAGTTGCGTACCTAGGTTCAAATCCAGGTTCTGATATTTACCAACCGGTTGGCTTCAGACAAGCCACTCCATCCTTCCGTTTTCAGTTTCCTAATTCAAATGCTCGGTTTTGACTAAATGATCTTTAACGTCCTTTTCAGATGTCAATCTGTGGTCCTACAATTAATGGAAAGATATGGATAAGAATATCACATAATGAGAAAGCCTGGTAGGTTTGGCATCTGTACCAGAAGGAACAACCATATCATTCAGATCACAGATCCATCTAAATAGCTAAGTACGCTTGATTCGTAGGCTTTTGGAAAACATTCTGCTTTTAATAGCAAAAGCAACTGAAGTATTGTAGAGGAATATCTGCCAATGTTATGAGAATCCTTTAAGGATGGATTGAATCTTTGTTTTTTGATAGTGAGTGCTGCAGTAAACTAGGAGATATTTTCATAACAATAATTTATATATAAGGTTTAAAGGAACCACCACTTCAGTGGTGCAGTAGATAGAGGTAAGGCCTGGAATCTGGAAGACCGAGTTCAAATTCAGCCTCAGACACTTAGTAGCTGTGTTACCATGGGCAAGTCACTCAACCTCTGTTTGCCTCAGTTCATCATCTGGGTTCATCATCAGAGGTCCACTGAAACTTTTATACATTGGCAGCCCAAGCTAGGCTGGGAAGGTCATCCATCCTATAATGCAGGCTGACCTGTTCATAGTTGGGAAGTTAGTTATAGTCTTGCAAGGTAAATTTTCATTTTCTCTGTGAATTTGTCCCTCTGCCCCACTATGTTGCTCTAAATCTTTTCAAAGTCTGTGAGGGATCACATCTTCATTGGTAAATTCAAGTGGATAATTGAGATAATTTTCCATATAATAAAAGCAATAACTGGCATCTCTATAGCACTTTAAAGGTTGCAAAGCACTTATACATACTATATGATCCTCACAACTACTCTGTGAAGTAGGCAGTATTGTTATCTCCATTTTGCTGATAGGGAAACTGAGTCTGAGAGCAATTAAGCCACTTACAGGTAACAAGTGTCTGAAGCAAGATTCAAACTCAGGTTTTTCTGACTCTAAGTCCCATACTCTATCCACTGGACCACCTAGCTGCAACTACTAGATTTCTGCCATATTCATCTCTGTGTTTAAGATGAAAGTGACGTGAATAGTTGGATAGTATGTTGATGTCCCATCAGACATCATCCCATCACAAGCTCCCCCATCTTCCCTTCCCCATATCTCAAAACCCCTCTATATCTTCACTCACAATCTCCTCTTTTTCCATAGTCCCAGAGTAAGAGGTAGCCCTTTTCCTTCCAAGGCCATCTCTTCTAATATCGCCCATGTTAGCATGGCAAAGAAGGCAGAAAATCTGGGCCACGCTTGTAGGAGGGCAGACGCTATTGCCAAAGGCTGTACCAGATTTCATTCATACTGGGATTTCCCACAGTTATCATATATAAGTAGGGAGAAGTAGAGCTTAGATGGGTGGTGTTTGTAAAACTAGCCCTTATTCTGCTTATGCAGAAGAATGTCATTGATGAGGAAGCAACAGCATTGACTAGAGATCAGCAAGGAAAGGGAGGTGAAGTATAGCACAAGAACTTGAAGGCATTTTAAGTTGCAGACTCTCTCTCTCTCTGAAAGACTGAAGATAAGAGGGTGGGAAGGGATATTAGTACCCCTGTTCTACTTGGGATAAAAAAGTTGGCCTCGGAAGAAAAAGAGCCACCTATTACTCTGAGGCTAAGGAAAAAGAGCAGATCGTGAGTAAAGATATAGAGGAGCTTTGAGATGTGGGGCAGGGAAGATGAGGGGGCTTGTGATGGGGTGATATCTGATGGGACAATAACATTTTGTTGATGTTCCAAACTAATGGTGGAGGGGGGAGGGAAGCATTTATTAAGTACCTACTGTATGCTAGTACTAGGCTAGCACTTTACATTTGCGTAATCATTTGAGGTAATAATTTTAAAGTATGAGAGCTGGGGTAGAAGTTAAGAGAAAGAATGGGAGCCTGTTATTGAACTCTTGAGAATAGAGGAAATACATGGAAGATGGTAGATGAGAGTGATACGTGTTCGTACTGCTCAGACATAACATATGTGAGAACAATCACATGGAGGGATTGGACTAGTGGCCTCAGAGGTCTCTTTCAGTCAGCTCTAGAACAATGATGCTCTGGTCCTACAAATAGAGCCGACTCATGCTCCAAATTCACCATAGAACTGCCTGTCTGGATGCATTCAGCGAGCTCTCCCCTCATTCCCTCTCACTCCTTCCATGGAAGGAAGTGGTTACCAGTTTGCACTGGGATGTTGTTGTTGTTGTTGTTGTTGTTGTTGTTCAGTTGTGTTTGAATCTTTGTTGACCCCATTTGGGGTTTTCTTGGCAAAGATACTGGAGTGGTTTGCCATTTCCTTCTCTAGCTCATTTCACAGATGAGAAACTGAGGCAAATAGAGGTTAAGTGACTTGCCTAGGGTCACACAATTAGTGTCTGAGGATAGAAGATAGAAAAAGGGAAGCAGAAAAAGGAAAAAGGAACACATTGTAGACAGGTTCCTTCTGGAGATGGGTATAGGCATGGCCATGGATTGTGGGGAACCTGGAAATGAAAGGATTAGTAAGGATTCTGAGCAGATAAGGCAGGCAGACTTGTAAGTTTCACAAGAAACAGCAATAGAGTAATGATTCAGTGAAACTAAGGCATACAGGAAAAAGGTAGAGTCTAGAGATACAAGCAAAGTTTCAAAATCAAAGCACAGAGACATTCTCCAGTCAGATAATAGCTGGTCAGAGGCAAATTTAGGACCGACAAGGCTCTATATATGTAAGCATCTTTCTATGACCTTGCAGTGGTCCTGCAAGGTGGACTCTTTGATTTATCAAGGGGCAACTCCCTGCCCTGGCTCTTGATAGGTATTTGAGATCTGACACTAAGGGCATAATTCAGCAGAACAGTTAGGTCACAGGCTAGATATATGCCCCAAGAAGAAAAGGTGCAGCTTAGCTGTTTGAGCTCATTTGAAAGTCGAGAATAGTCAGACTAGCCTATTTTCTCCACCACTACTTTATCACCAAACAATGTTATATCTGAAGAACTTCAATCTGTTGAACCATTTAGCTATTGATAGCTTTTCTCTTTCTTTCCTGAAATAAAAGTGTGCAATGCTATAAATTACATTTCCTCCCACCCCCTTGTAAGACTGACTCTATTTCTAAATTGATTTTGAGTTTTATTTGATTCTCAATTTTTATACCGTGTGAGTATTTGAAGCTTTATGAGGAAGATAAAAGATGAATAGTGGGGCAGTTGGAGAATTTCAAGTTCAATAAGTAAACATAAACTCAATGGAGCAAATCTGAATTCTAATCTTATTTCTTCTACTTACTAGTCATGTGAACTTGGACACATTACAATACTTGATCTTTCTGAGCCTCAATTTCCTCAACTGTAAGATGAGAATAACTGTCCTGTTGGCCCTTCAGAGTTATTGGAAAAGTCAAGAGAGAAAATGAGTAGGAAGTCTGTTGAAAGCTGAAAGGTGATAAGCAAATGTAAGAGAAGGAGTTGTTATCTGTACTTATGTAGAAGCAGTGTGATAGAATGGATAGAGTGCTGGACTTAGGCTCAGAAAGGACTGGGTTCAAATCTTGCCTTTGATGCTTAACCAACTATATAACTTTAGGCAAGGCATTTCTTCTCCACATGCATCTCTATATTCATGAAATCCTTAGTGAGGCAGCATGGTACAGTGGAAAGAATGCTGGATTTTATATCAGAGGACCTGAGTTCAAATGCTGCCTTTGTCACTTGCTACCTGTGTGACCTTGCTACCTCTGTAACCTTTCTGAGCTTCAGTTTCCTCATCTGTAAAATAAGGGAATTAGACTGTTGCTGTTTAGTCATGTTCAACTCTTTGTGACCCCGTCTGGAGTTTTCTTGTTAAAGATACTGGAGTGATTTGCCATTTCCTTCTCCAGCTCATTTTTTACAGATGAGGAATTGAGGCAAAAAGGGTAACTTGCACAGGGTGAGATAGCTAGTAAATGTCTGAGGCTGGATTTGATCTCATGAAGCTAAGTCTTCCTGACTCCAGGCTTGGACTGTATTCACTGCACCATCTAGCTGCCCAGAATTAGACAAGATTACCTCTAAATTCCCTTCATGTTTTACTTTATGATCTACTAAAGTGGTTTGCGATCTTTCTTAGTGGAAGGGATTCTTACACCAGAAATTCCAAATATTGTTGAATTAAGAGATCCTTGTATTCCTGCACAGTATTTTTTTTTTTTTTTTGGTGAGGCAGTTGGGGTTAAGTGACTTGCCCAGGGTCACACAGCTAGTACATGTCAAGTGTCTGAGGCCAGATTTGAACTCAGGTTCTCCTGACTCCAAGGCTGGAGCTCTATCCACTACACTACCTAGCTGCCCTACTATACAGTATTTTCATCTGCTTTTATATTGACCCCTGGACATATGGCTGGTCAGAGTCAACGATGTTAGTTGAATCCCCTTGCTTGGGGAATAGGGAAAAAGGGATAAAGGAGGGAATAAGGAAAAAGGAAAAAGTAGGGAAGTTGTTGTGCAAATGAAGGTTAGGAACATGGAGCAACTATCTAGCCGCAGGCCAACAAATCAATGATCTGTAAAGAGAGACTGGAAAGAGCTGGGGCCAGAGGTAGAAGCAGGGTCAAAATGAGAAATCTGCAAAAAGTTCTGAGAGAGGAGCTTGGCAGGAGGCAATGTTTAGGTTTCAGGTGGCAGGAGTTTTGTGCTGTCTGATAGACAAGGTATGGGTTCAGTGTGTCTCATGCAAAAACTGCACAATCACATTGGAGTTTTAACATGGGCCATTCCTTGACTGACCCAGTCCTACAGACTCACCCAGACCCCCATCAACTAGAGAGCACCCCAAGCTACAACCGCCTTTGTTAACCTCCATGGAATGTAATGGACTAGAGTATATGAAGAATTAGCACTCTTAAATCTCTTTTTATTTTTAATACTAAGAAATTCTAAAAGTAATTTAACAATCATTATTTACGCAATGTGTGAAAAAGTTGCTTAGATATTTTTGTGTGTATTTAAGAATTGTGTAATTATTATTGTGAATGTTACCATTTAATGTATAGCATCTTATATTCATTAATCATTTTATAATTATTTTATTAGTTTGCCATTTTTCTAAGGAACACAAGATACTTTTTCTTATTTATCTTCAAAAACATCCCAGTGACCAAAATCCTGTAGATAAAAAGATTTAATTATAACAATGTCTTAACTGATTTATCATTAGAGAAAATTAAAAAAAAATCTTTTTAGAGATTTTTTTGTAGTAAATGTAATTTTTCAAGTTATAACTCTAATATATCTTGGTTTCTGCCTATTCTGCATTTTAAAGTGAACTTAAAAGCTAAGCAGCACACTTTTATAGATTTCTCCCTCAATTTCAAGACATGAAATTGTCCCCTTTACCTCAAGAAACAATTCTTAACCTATTTGAGCCTGGGGTGCTCATGGTGACCTTTCCAAAACCTGGGAAGCTTGGTAAGCAAGGGTAAAGAAGAAAGAGGCCATAATGCCAATTGAACCATAGTGTTCCTGTTTTAACTCTATCACCCAATAATCAGCAGGGGTTGTGACTCATAGATCAAAAATTACCTTCTAAAGGCTTAAACAGCTGAACAGGAAATAGAGTTTAAATAAAAGTGGCACCACATCCTGGGTTTGAACTGGGACGAGGGGGCAGGGACAATGAGCTACCTACCAGTTTTTAGTGGTCCTAAAGCATCATGGGACAGCACTTGTTCGTCCTTTCTCCAATAGGATTGCTTTTAGTTTTGGAAACTTGAATATCTAGATAAATGACAATAGTTTTGATGCTTGTACCTCAATAAATCATACACACAAAGATATATCTTGAATATACACTAAGGAAATATTGACCCCATTTATATCAACCATCCAGACAATCCAAAATGGATGTGGATTGTATATCACTCCTATATCTAGATAGATGGACACTAGAAATGCCAAAACAAGAAGCTTCAGTAGTTTCTTGGGTCTTTCATCTGCTAGATTCAACAAAAACCTTACTCAGAGAGAAGAGAAGAGTAGGACTTCAGTATCCACTGGACCACCTCTGACCAGGAATGGAAAGTTCAGTATTTTTACTCATTTTATACATCTTTTTCACTTCTAGATGAGCAAAAGTCACTAATCTTACTCCAAAGGTTGATTTTAATCATCTCCACAACCAGCTTGTAGCCTAACAAATTATAGAATGTGAATGGAATAGAATATTATTGCATAGTAATAAATAGCATATATGAGGAAATCAGAGAAGCATGGGAAGATGTGTTTGAACTGATGCAGATTAAAGTAAACAGATTCAAGAGAAAAATAGACACAATGATCATGATAAAGTAAATGAAAACAACACTAACAGCTAAACTCCAAGTATCTGAAATGATCAATCTTCATCCTAAAGATCTGATGATGAAACACAGTTCCCTGCTCTGAGTAGAGAGGGGAATTCAGAATGCTGCCAATACTGTCAATGTGGTGAGACACGGATATTTTGTTGATTAATTTCACTTTTAGCTTTGTTATAAGAGACTATTCAGCAGGGGCAGGGAATGGGGGGAATTGACTATTGGGGAAGAAAAGCATTGGTAAAAATATTTTAAAAAGTAAATATGGCAGAATAAAAATTGTTAGGATGTAGTGAAATGAAACATCAATCAATGTGAGAGAAGTTTTAGCTCGTGGGTAAATTGTAGGGCAGCACCTGCTCCCAGTTCACTCTCCCAATTCATACTCATTCTAGCACATTGGGTCCTTAGAACTGAGGTGCTTCTCCCCTCAGGGTTTGAGGGTTAACCCTGAGGGACTAAAGAGTTGTCTGATACTGTCACTCCCAAGCTCCCATGCTGTCTATGTCATTTGACTAGTCAACATCTTCCCAATATTAATTAAACAATTAACATCAATTAACTTGTATGGAATATTTACTAACATCAGATAACAAGGACCAAAGTACAAAAACATTCCCCTAAATTGGGAGCACACTCTCTCCTCTACATATCTCTGTCCCAAAGGAGAATAGGTTCAAACTTAAAGTATGTGCTACAAAACATTAAATTTGACATCCATTTAAAATTTACCAATTTTACTTCTGGGTGTGGCATAGTTCCTTCCCTCACTCTCAGGACACAGTGTTAATTCACTGCTGGATTGGGTCATTCAAATTCACTCCTTAGGGCTGGCTTCTCACCAGACCTGGGGTTTTCCTGTCTCTTTGACCTTTCACTATCTACTTTATGAACTCCTCTTCCTCTTATTTAAATAGATAATTCCCTAAGTTATGCCCTCTACTTTCTTCTTTTTCTGTAGTCTTACAAAAGTCTATAGTCACTTCCCCTATTCTTATAGCTTCAAATACCACCTCATAGATCAGTGGTTTCCCAAGTTTTTGGTCTCAGGACACCTTTACACTCTTAAAAATTATTGAGGCCCTCCCTCACCGAGAACTTTTGTTTATGTGGGTTATAGCTACCAATATATCTATGTAGATTGATATATCTATCAATATTGTGGAAATTAAAATGTTTCAATATTATTATGAAAATAGTTTTGACCATGAGGGATCCTCTGGAAGGGTCTCAGGGATTCCTCAGGGGCACCCATGTCACACCATTATTATAGATCATACATTTAGGTCTGGAGAAGACCATTCAGATAATTCAAATATTCTTTCATTTTGCAAAGGAGGAAAATGAGGCCCAGAGAAGATGTAGCTTGCTAAAGATCACAAAAGTAAGACATCATAAAGGCAGAATTCAAATCCAGGTCCTTAGACTTACTCTTTCTACTACAACTCATTGCCTTATTATGTTGAGGACTCTCAAATTTATATCCCTAGGCAAACTCTATCTGTAGAGATGCTTCCACTTAGATATCCTGCAGACAACTCAAGCTATTGAATTCATTCTCTTCCCCCACCTCCCAAACATGCTCCTCCTGATTTCTGTATTTCTGTTAATAGCACCATTTCCCTAGTCACCCATGCTCAAAAATGTGAGTCATCTTTGACTCCTACCTCTCCTTCTGGCCCCACATCCTATCAGTGTTCAAGTCTCAAGAGCTTGGCAATATCTCTTGGCATCTACCTCTTCCTTTCCATTCCCACTGACAGCATTCTCAGGACCATTCTGGTTTCCTTGGACTTTTGTACCTGGTCTCTCTGCTGCCCGTCTTGTTTCTCTCCAATTAATATTGCACAAGCAAGGTCATCTTTCTAATTCAAAGATATAATCACAGAAATTAATAATAAACCAAATTTAAATAACATCTCAAGATTTATAAAGCTCCTTCTTCACTATGACCTCATAAAGCAGGTCATCCAAGTACGTGCTTTACAGATAAGGGAACTGAGTCTCAGGTGAGATATAAAGTGACTTGCCTATGATCATGCAGCTAGTAAATGTTGGAGCCAGGCCTTGAGCCTGACTACAAATTCCACATCTTGCTTTTTCCACGACAGTATGATGGCTCGCTATTTCGGTAGAGGTCACCATTAATTTCCCTATTGTCCAATCCAATGGCGTTTTATCCTCATTGTCTTTGATCTCTTCATTGTGTTTTCCTCCATTGCATATGCTACCCTTGAAACTCTCTCTTTGTTTGACTCCCAGATGTATCACCACAAGACTTCTAATCCTTCTTAAGTACGATATGTGAGGAATGAGGTGAGGGAGAATGAGCTTAGAAGGTATGAACCAGGGATAAAGCCTTTCTTTGCTGACTCTAAGGAAGGAACTCATACCCTAGTTGGTGCAGTGCTTAGCTATACTTTGGACTCCTTAATAGCAGGAGCTGGAACACAAGACCCACCCCATCACTAGGGAAATATTCACAAGGCAAAAGAAACACCACAGAGAAAGATATGCAGGAGAGCCCAATCTCCCCACCCACCTCCATCTTCCCAGACCTGCTATTTTGGTATAACAGGGTCCCACCTGGCTTCTTCTACCTCTAAACACGATATGATTCTACAAAAGCAGTGTTAGGAGCATTTGTTTATAAATATCAGCAATAAGATCCCTGCTTTTCCCTATCTAAATATTCCACCTGAAGGAAACTCCAATGTTTATATGTGTATGTTATTAAGATGGGAGTGGCTGTTAGATTTCCAAGAGTTCATGGCCACAGCTAGGCCCTTTCTGTGACCCAGCTTTTCTGCCTTCCCACTGCGCTATCATTTCTCCCTTGGCATGTGACAGGACACTATCTTCTTCTTTCCAATCATATCTTCTGTTTTGTCTTCCTCTTCTTGACCTAACTGGGGATGTTCTCAACACTAAATTCTCACCTTTCCTCTTTCCCCTTTCTCCCTCTTTCTTTTCCTCCCTCCCCCCTACCCATGCAAATATGTATGTTCAGTCGTGTTTGACTTGTTGTGACCTCATTTAGGATTTTCTTGGCAAAAATACTGGAGTGGTTTGCTATTTCGTTCTTTAGCTCATTTTACTGAGGCGGACAGAGTTTTAAGTGACATGCCCAGGATCACAAAGCTAGTGGGTGTCTGAGGCCAGATTTGAACTCAGGAAGAGAAGTCTTCCTGACTCCAGACCCAGCACTCTATCCCCTGCACCACCTAGCTGCCCATACATACATACAGACATGCAGACAGACACATATACACATACAGACACACATATATCTATATATGACACTGATCTCCCCTTCTTTAACTCTGGATAAAGAGATATCTTGTTCCTACCTCAAACTTTACTATCTTTCTCCTCAATGTAGATGTCCCCCCTACCAACTTGTCTGTCTCTATCAATGACACCACCATTCTTCCATTCACCAAGACTTAAAAACCTTTGAGTCATCTTGGCTTCATTCTTTTCCTTTCTGTGTCCAGTTAGTCTCCATGTGCTTTTGGTTTTTTCCCCTTCAAGGTGTCTCATGTTTAACCATCTCTCCATCTCCTTCACTACTGCTACCACTATAGCACGGGCCTTCTTCAGTTCCCCCTGGATTAGTGCACTAGCCACCTCTCCCGTCTAAATGTGGCTCCATTCTCCAGCCCCCCAATGCATCCTCCACACTGATGCCACTTTTTTTTTAAAGGCAATTGGGGTTAAGTGACTTGCCCAGGGTCACACAGCTAGTAAGTGTCAGGTGTCTGGTCTGAGCCTGGATTTGAACTCAGGTCCTCCTGACTTCAGGGCCAGTGCTCTATCCACTGTGCCACCTAACTGCCCCCACTTTTATTTTTTTTAAATGCCAGTTTCATTATGTCATTTCCCTGCTGAAAATTTTAATGATTCCCATTCCATAGTGCAGTAGATCTAACCTTCTCTGCCTGGTTTTTAGGGTCCTCAGTCATCTGAACCTTTTCCATCTTATTTCCGAAACCTCCTAACTCCTAATGGGTTCTTTTCCGGTCAAGTTAACTTCCTCACTATCTCATGAACATGCAATGCTAAATTCTATGTGTCTTTGCTTCACCTAGAAATGCTTCTTTCCTCCTGCCTGCATATTAAAGTCTTACCAGCCCTTCAAGGCCTAGCTCAATTCCTACTTCCTCCATGAAACCTTTCCTGACTGTAATTTTACTCTCATGATCTCCTGGTTTGGCACTTTTTTTTCTATTAATTATTTATATTTCTATATAATTAATTCTAATTAATTATCCTACTAATTATTTTCTATTCTATTTCTATTTTTTTCTGTTATAATCTTAACTCTTGTTCTAGAAAATTCAAGGATTTACAGTCTACCTCTATAGAACTTGAGAATATTTTATCTATTTTTTTGTTTCTTGACCAGACAACAAAACCATTCTGTTCAGTACAGGAAGATCAGAATTATAAGTGATCACAGGACATTAAGTAAAACCACTTGGTATTATTATTAGTAGTAGTAGTATTAATATTATTAGTATTATTAATATTAGTATCCATTCATTCATTAACAAACATTTCATAAACAAATGTTTATGAAAGTACCTTCAGTGTGTCAGTGTGTTATAGGTAACTGTAAATACAGAGAAATACCTCTTAGGAATCAATAAAACTAATCACAATTTTTAAAAGTGGTAGCCACCATCACTTTATGCTACCACCAATTTCAGTGGTGCTCTTTTTAAAAAAATTGCTAAAGAAAAATATTTCCTGTGGTACTTAAATCTGATTTTAAAAACATATACTTCACTGTTAACATATCCCAGTTTCATGACATGATGGTTTAATAATTAAGGTGATCTGGATAGGCTTTATTTTATAATACCTATTCTCTTTTTAGCTTATCTGGAATATTTTTAAATACTTGCAGAGTCATACTATTCCATACTTAGCTTTGTGTGTATATAAATAGAGCACTGACTTTAAAATATTTTTAATTGGGTGACTAATCCAACAGAAGGGTAAAATTGTATCTCATTCACCCAAGGTGACTTCAGCTGCATTCTAGAAAATGGTACTTAAGGATATCAAGACATACCCCTACTCATTCCAGAGGGAGTGATTAGATCTATGAAGTATACAAGCCTAATGCCACTTGTGGCAATTAAGTCAAAAAATTAAAGGCAACATTTTGAAGTCACTAGTAACATTACTTTATTTACTTCATGTATAACCTCCCTAATTAGACTACAAGTTCTTTCAGGTGACGATTGTGTCTTCCATGGTGTGGTGTTAGCCCACCTCCAAGCAACAAGGAGAAAACTTTGCCCTGCCTCAAAACATGACTATCCTTACTAGCTCATCCAATGTCCATTGACCACTTGTATAACTATTTTCCAAGTATAGCACTCCAAACAACCTTTATATTTTGTATGCCAACTATGATTGATGCCATATAAACCATTATTGCTATAAATCAAGTATGCTTTTTGCAGATGGTGTATATTGGTTATTGAATTCTAGTACCTCTAGTAATTCATCATTCATTCAGTATTCAACAAATAGTTATTAAGCACTGTTTGCAGAACTATTTATAGAACATTGTACTAACCCTGTCCTCAAAGGTTTATAGAACAGCTACTAGTTGAATTAGACACCAAACCAGATAATTGTAATATAAAAATATTACATGATATGTTCATTAGAATGCAGAAAGAAATCCATGTGCAGTTTAAGGGGGAAGGTCTATAAGGTCTTTAAAGGACACCACATTTATTCTATTCAGTAAATATGCATTTAGCATTTATTTTGTATAAGGCATTGTGTTGAATACAAAAATATTGCAAGGTCACTGACCTCAAGGAGCTTATAGTCCACTAGGGGAGATCAGAAAAGGATCCAAATAACTACAGTTCCAGTTAAAGAGTTATAAAAACTATAAGGGTTCATAAGAATGAGAGATAGTATCTAGTTGGGTGGTAAAAGGGGGAATCACGGAAGGCTTCATGAAGGAGACGGCAGTTGAGGAAGGAAGGAAGGAAACACGTATTTATGTGTAGGTGCTGTGCTGAGCAGTTTGCAAATATTATCTCATTTCATCCTCACAACTCTGGGATGTTGATATTACTATTATCAGCATTTATAGATGAGGAAACTGAGTAGGTAAAAAGATAGAAAATTGGGCACATACAGGAAGCAGTAAAAATTCATTTGGGTTGGAGTGGAGATTGTATATAGAAGAGTAATACAGACAAAACTTGAAAGGTCAATAGGACCTAGATTATGGAAGATCTTGAATACCCAGTTGTGATGTTTGAAACTTTGAAGTCAGCAGTGAGGAACCTAAATAATCATACAACAGTACTTGACCCCCTGAAATTGTATCTATCCTCAAAGCTAAAAGAAAAACGGAATTTTTTAATGCTGAATTGGATAGATATAGATAGCCAATATAGATAAATCAGACCATTTTTCCTCACTAGCAGATGTTTTGGTCTGAATTAATGGAGTATTTCCTCCAAGTTTGCTTTACTTTGTGTAGACAAGGTCTAATGGACTCATTTACATAATAAATATTTAAAGGCCAGTTTCTTCCAAATGAAAAGCCTTTTAACCTAGCCCAAACAAAACTTTTATTTCTGAGACTCCCTTATAATCCCAATATCCTTGAATTGTCATTCCTTTTCCATGAAAAAGAAACTTTAGATTTTTCTCTAACCATATGATGATTATTCAGGCAAGGATCATTGCCTTCTCTTCGACATCAGTTGAAATTGTTGGCCACATCTTGGTAGTATGAGAGCCAGCATATCACACAGAGGCCCTGTTTCACCTACCAATAACTGATGCTATTCCTTCTGTTCCTTTACTCCTGCCCACTCTCTCTCCCTCCCATGACTCTCTGGTTGCCAGAGTAACCATAAAAATATTCCTCCACATGCTCTAGGAACAAAATGTCAGTGCACTTTACTATTGTTTAATTTAAAAACTAAAGTGTGGAAATACCTGCAGCCTGAAGGAAATTCCCTTTCTGGCAGGCGGGTCTCTTTGGAAATGAGACATACTGAAATAGTCAGACTACTCAATGAGTATCCATAATGCAATTTCTTAAAACCACCAGGATACATTTATTGGAATTTATTTCAAGAGGAAAAGAAGAGTGATATAAACTTTGAGGACAAAAATTAGGAAGCCCCCATATCTGTCAATTAATAAATCTTGGAACAAAAAATTTTTCTAGGAAATTACCAATTCATGGGAGTCTGCTGTAAATGTCAAGGTTGCAAAACATTTATGATAGAGGTTGATATTTCACCAATCTCTGATTAGTCAGTCAACGGAAAATTATTGAGTGCCCTATAAATATACCATTGTAAAATAGCACTTAATAAAGTTGATAATAAAAATATTACAAAATTAGATAAGGGCTTTTTTTTTCTACTTTTGTCAAATGTATCTGCACTATTTTCAGATAATTTTATCCATAGAAAAAAAAGAAACTTAAAATATCAGAAACCTTGTTTTTATATTTTGGAAAAGTAAGTAATTTAATATGGTGACCAAAGCACTGAGTTAAATAAATTCCTGGGGTTTCTTTGTTAAAGAATTAGTAATGATGATACAGAGAGACCAGAAAATTTTGTGTCCATCAAAATACTCAGCAATGATCAGTCATGTTGCTGCAAGAAGGCATTCATAATGAAGGCAGAAATACAGAATACATTTTGTTTATGTGCATGCCAATCTGAAATATTATGGGAGGTAAGTGGAGACACAATACTCCAACTCCTGGTTTTGTGGGATGGAGCTACCAATTAGTGAATATAGACTAACAATCAGGGATTTGAGAGGAGTTAAAAGGAATTTCCTAATTCCAAGGTAGATGGTTGACTGGGGCTAGCAACCCTGAAATCAGAGCAACAGAAGAATTTCTCAAAAGAATAGACTGAATCTTAGCCTGTGGTTTTTGCTAGCTCTTCTAGGCTGTCAGTGGTCTGTCATGGCCTTTGACTATGCAAAAGGACCTAAAGAGGCAGTGAATAGGTGGTGCAATGAATAGAGATGAACTTGGAGTTAGAAATACTTGAGTTCAAATCTAGCCTGAGACACTTACTTGCCATGTGACTCTGGGAAAGTCATTTAACTGTTTCCTGCCTCAGTTTGCTCAACTCTAAAATATCAATAATAATACTTACCTCACAGGCTTGTTATAAGGATCAAATGAGACAATATTTGTAAAGGTAAATGCTCATTCCTTCCCCCCCCCCCCCCTTTAGACTTCTTCTGAATGGGAAGAGGTTTCCTAGGAACTACATTTTAACAGATGCTAGCAGAGATCAGCTGATGAGGACCAGTAGATAACAGCAGAGAGTAGCAAACACTGCATGCAAAGGTCAATAGCAGGTTGTTGCTGCTACTTTTCAGTCATTTCAGTGTGTCCGACTCTTCATGACCCCATTTGAAGTTTTCCTGGCAAAGATACTGAGGTGGTTTGCCATTTTCTCCTCCATCTCATTTTACAGATGAGGAAATGAGGAAGACAGGGTTAAATGACTTGTCCAGGGTCACATAGCTGGTAAGTATCTGAGGCTGTATTTGAACTCATGAAGGTAAGTTTTCCTGATTGCAAGTCCAGTGCTCTATCCACTGCACCACCTAGCTGCCCATAAGAAGTTGTTACAATGAAATAAAAAAAACAAAACTGAGTATCATCCAGACAAATGATTTATTTAGCAAGGCATGTGGTTGCAGAAATACAGCTTCAAGGTTCTTGGTAGCCAAGTTTGGTTTCTACGTAGTTAGTATACAATTTAGAGGGAGTGAAAAACAGATTATAGAAACTGAGACATCTGGGTTTCACATTGGTGGAGGGTATTGGGAGACACTGAGGTGAGAGGGAGAAGAAGTAGTTCTGTGACATTCCTTAAGTCAGATGACTTAAGGAGGGGGAGTAATCTTGTGACTTCTCCAAAAAAAGCACAGTGCCTGGAACATAGTAGGTGCTTAATAAATGTTTCTTGACAGACTGACATGAATCCAGAATTTCTGACCCCAAGTTCAGTGCTTATTCTACTGTGCTACCCTGTGAACTGTCCTATAGTCACGGATTTACATATGTTCATGCAAATCTTGCCATTTCTACCTCTAGCATATCACTCCCATGCATCCCCTTCTATCTACTCACATATCTAGCACCTTAGTTTAGGTACTCCTTACTTCTCCCTCAAATTCTTTTTTTAAAAAATTAATTAATTAATTAATTATTTTTTCAACACTCATTTTTATAAGATTTTGAGTTCCAAATTTTTCCTCCTCCCTCCACGTTTCCCACCCCAAGATGGCATGCAATTTGATATAGGCTATACATGTATGATCATATTTCCACATTAGTCATGCTGTGAAAGAAAAATCAGAACAAAAGGGGAAAACCATGAGACAGAAAAAACAAAAAACAACAGAAAAAAGAGAAAATAGCATGCTTTGATCTGCATTCAGACTCCATAGTTCTTTCTCTAGATGTGGATAGCATTTTCCATCATGAGTCTTTTGGGGGGCAGCTAGGTGGCACAGTTGATAGAGCTTCTGCCTTGCAGTTAGGAGGACCTGAGTTCAAATCCCGCCTCAGACACTTCACACTTACTAACTGTGTGACCCTGGGCAAGTCATTTAACCCCAATTGCTTCACTAAAAAGCAAAAAAAAAAAAAAAAGAGCCTTTTGGAATTGTCTTAGATCATTGCATTGCTCAGAAGAGCTAAGTCTAACAAAGTCAGTTGTCTCACAATGTTGCTGTTACTGTGTGTAGTGTTATTCTGGTTCTGCTCACTTCAGTCAGCATCAGTTCATGCAGGTCTTTCTGGGTTTTTCTGAAGTCCGCCTGCTCATCATTTCTTATGGAACAATAGTGTTCCATTACATTGATATACCATAACTTGTTCAGCCTTTCCCCAATTGATGGGCGTCTCCTCAATTTCTAATTCTTTGCCACCACAAAAAGATCTGCTATAATTATTTTTGTACACATGGGTCCTTTTCCCTTTTTTATGGTCTCTTTGGAATACAGACCTAGTAATGGTATTGCTAGATCGAAGGGTATGCATCTCCCTTAAATTCTTGCAATAGCTTCCCAACTGGTCTCTCATCTCTTCCCATGCCAGTCTATCCAACATATTATTGCCAAAATGATTTTCCTTATGCCCAGATCTGACCATGTCACTCTTCAACTCAATAAACTCTAGGGGCTTCTTGTTGCCTCTAAGGTCAAATATATAAACGCCTCTGTTAACCTTTTAAAGTCTTTCAAAACTGCCCCAACATACCTTTCAAGTCTCATTGGATATTAGTCTCCTTCCTGTACTCTGTGTCTCAGTCAGATTGACCTTTTTTCTTTTCCTCACCCTCTGTGCTCTATCTTCTATCTCTGGGGCCCTGTACTGGTTGTCCCCCATGCCCGGAATCTGTTCGTTTTTTACTTAGACCTCAGATAATCCCTCTCTTCCTTCAAGATTTATCATAAGTAACACCTTCTACATGATCCCAATTGCTAGTGGTCTCCTTCCCAAGCTACCTTGCATTCAGCTACTTTGCATTTAGTTCTATCTATTCTCATACTTTCATACTGGATATATGTATATATATATAATAATATACAATGTATGTTCCATATATTATATAATAACATATACGGTACTATATGTGTATATATACACATACATGTGCATATAAATATGTGCACATATATAATACATATGTGTACATATATACATACATGTGTGTGTACATGCATACACATATATAGTCTCTCCTATTAGAATGTAAGCTCCTCATTAGTGGGGATTGTTTCATTCTTTGTTTTTGAATCCTCTGTAAAGTAGCACAATGGTTAGTACTTGAAAATACTTTTTGATTCTTTGATATTTTCATAGTATTTAGACATAGATTAGGAAAATGAAGCCAAAAGAGGTTAATAGCAAGTAGCACAAGGAAAATTCAAACCCAGGTCCTTTGACTGTGTATTAGATTGTAGTGATAACAGGGGTTTAAAGTGGGAATAGTAGTGCCCCAGAGCCTGTGGTAAGGTAACTGCCCACAGTTATAATGGACTATTTAAGGTAAAACTCATGAACTTGGTGAAAGAAACAAAATGGAAAGCATTTGAGTGAGAATCAATGGGGGTAGAAAGAGAAGTGATATACTACAGACCACCTGGATGGAAGGAAGAATCAGATAAGGAACTTGGGAAACTGATCATTAATCTGTCACATGAGCATGCCATTGTAGCATTGAGGGACTTCAATTACCTGGCTCTGGGGTGTATCAATGATGTTAGTTTTAGACAATGTCAGATAAACTGGCCCTGGGATATTTGAAAAGAGGTTAATGTGTGAACTGGTGATAGGAGAGTTAGTGCTGAGATTTAGAGTGTGAGAGACCCAGGGAGTATTTGAGGGAAGTAGAATCTCTTTGTGAGAGCTGGTGGGCTTGTCAAAGAGAGTCAGGGTACTTTTTTTGCAATATTTTATTTTTCCCCAATTACATGTTAAAACAATTTTAAAAACTTTTTTTTAAAGTTTTGAGTTCAAATTCTATCCCTCCCTCTGTCCCCTCCCCTCCCCAAATATGTTTAAGAGAAGCAGAGACAGTGGTTTGTGCAAATGAATTACATATGTAAAGCTCAGCTTAGAGGTGGACAGTATTTTACATTTTAGTATCCCCCTACCCCCAAGTAATATTAGTATAAACTGAGTGCCTCTCATCTCTGGATCCATAGGGTTCAATCTGGGGATATTTTGGAGAATAATTTACTGCTTCTGTCTTATTGTTCCCATCTAATTTCCTGGGAACTTCTAGCATCAACTAAATTCAGTTTGCACTGTACTCACAAGGACCAGGCTTGGAAATGGAAAAAATATTTCATCTGGACTGAAATCAATAACAAAACAGAGAAATCATTTCACATGCATCCCGAGTATTTACAATCTATTCTCTTTCCCCCTTAAAGTATTTGGGAAGCAAGCTCCTCCTCCACTCATTCTCAAAAGGAATAGAATAGATAAAAAGGAAGTGGGGAGCATTTTTATCAAGTGTGTGTGTGTGTATTTATGTAAGAAAACTCATGAACTTGGTAAAAGAAACAAAATGAAAAACATTTGAGTGAGAATTAATGGCAGTAGAAAGAGAATTGATATACTACAGACTACCTGGATGGAAGGAAGAATCAGATAAGGAGTTTGGGAAACTGATCAACAATGTGTCACAGGAACATGCCATTGTACTGTTGGGGGACTTGAATTATGTGGATATTTGCTAGGCTTAATAAATGCTTTTTCCCCCTTCTTAACAACTCTGACCAAAATCAAAGCTACTGAAAAATATGTGGTCTTCCTTAATGACAATTTCATACTTCAAAATTTGGAGAAAATAGTAGAAGGAATTGCTATTCTGTATCTAATGCTATTCTAGGTCTGATTCAAGCAAGTTGAAAGAAAGAATAGGTAGGATTTAATGACCTGATATTTTGAAGTTGAATTCAGTCAATTGGGCTGGGAAGCCCTGAAGAATGAAAGCCACAAGTGGGAATGAGTCCAGTCAACTGATGCATGTGCAGAGTAAGTTATTTGGCAAACTTGAAATTGAAAGAGATGGATCTAGAAAGAATCAAGGACAGGAAACTGAGAATGAATATAGATGAATGGCACAGCACTTTAAGAATTGTGTCAGAAGTCCGGCAGTTGTTGATGAATGCTAAAGGGCAGCTAGGTGGCGTAGTGGATAGAGTACTGGACTTGGAATCAGGAGGACTTATTTCATGAGCTCAAATCTGGCTTTAGACACTGAGAAGCTGTGTGGCCCTGGAGAAGTCAACTTAACTCTATTTGCTTCAGTTTCCTCATTTGTGAAATGAACTGGAAATGGCAAGCCACTCCAGCATCTGCCAAGAAAAATCCAAATGGAGTCATGAAGAGTCAGACAGGACTGAAAGAACAACAAAGTTTTTTTTTTTTTAAAGCTATGCTAGAGGTAAGAGAAGGATCAATAAAGAATATAATTACTATTCAGGGTATGTGGGATGAGGATAATTGACAATGGTAATAAGGCCAGAGCATTCCATTCTAACTGTGCTTCTATCTTCTCTTCCAAGATCTTTGGACTGGGAAAGCTAGCACAACAATATTTAGCAAAGAGTAGAAACCCAAAATAAGTGAGCAGTCAGTTCAGCCGCATTTAGCTGCCTTCAGTGAGTTCAGATTACCAGGTATGGATAAGCTACATGCTAGAATAATGAAAGATTTGAAAAATATGATTGCTGAGCCACTGTAGCGATCTTTAAAAGCTGTTCAGTTAACAAACATTTATTAAGTGCCTGTTACGTACATGGCACTGTACTAAGTGCTAGGCATACAGAAACAAAATATTGGAGGACAGGCCAGGTGGTGTTACAGAGCAAATGTTGTTGCAATGTTTTTAAAAGAGCAGAAGGTGCAGTCTTTATACTCAATTGTGAGAAAATTCTAGAACATGATATTAATGGTATAATTTATGAGCACTTAAATAAGAAAAGAGCAATCACTGAAAGTATGGCTTCTTCAAGAATAGGTCATGCCAGACTAAACTAATTTCATTTCATATATTTTTTTTACTAACTAGACTGGTAGATGAAGACATTGTGGTAGACATAATATGTTTAGATTTCAGCAAAATATCTGACAGCTTCTCATGCTTGTGGGCAACATGAAAGGATGTGGGCTAGACAATAGTATGGTTAGGTGTATTTGAAACTGGTTGAAAATCTGGAAGCAAAGAATAGTCAATAAGAATTAAACGTCAGCTTGGAAAGAAATCTCTATTGGAGTGTCCCAGAGGATCAGTGCTTGGCTTTTAGTTGATGATTTTTATCAATGCCTTAGATAAAGCCACAAAAGACATGCTTATTAAATTTGCAAATGAGACAAATTTGAGAGGCATAGGGAAAATACAAGGATAGTGACGGGATCTCAGTAGGCTAAAATGATGGGCCAGTTCAAATAAGGTGAAATCTCATAAAGATAAATACATTGGATCCTAAATGTCAACTTCACAAATACAGAATAAGGCAGCTGTGGCTATGTAACACTTCCTGTGAAAAAGATCTAGGGGTTTTAATGGATCACAAGCTTAGAATGAGTCAAAAGTGTGACATGGCACTGCTGTCTTACTCACAGCATAGATTACGAGGTATAATAAGGTCCAGTACAAGAAGATGATAGTTCTAATACACAATGCTGGTAAGTACTGTCAGCACTCTGCTCACCTTGCTCTAGTTACGGCAGGTTCTGTACTCAGGATCCTAACCCCTCTGTCTACTTTCTTCAAGAAGTATCAGGACTATTGAGGCAGATTAGTTACCCAGTGGGTAGAATATCTGAATTGGAGTCAGAAAGATGAATCCAGATCCTTCCTCAAATACTTAGTTATGGGACCCTATACTTGGGGTCCCATTTAACTTATCACTTAACTTGTCTCAGTCACTTCATTTGTAAAATGGGAAGGCTATTATAGGAATCAAATGAGATAGTATCTACAAAGCTCTTTGAAAATCTTAAAGTACTATATAAATACTACTTTGTTACAGGGCAACAGATATAAAGGTGAGTTTGCATTTGTAGCAATTGGGGTAAAGTTTAAAAGCTAAAGATCAGGCCATTGAACAGATCCGTTAGTTGGACTGGTCTTTGGGGATTGACTTTAGGGCAGGATTCAGTTACAAGCATGCTGCTACAAAATAACATTGGTCAGAAGGACTTAACTCGGGCTATGCCTGAACTGACGTTTCTACAAAGTTACTAGAGGTGCTCGGTGTGTCTCTGCCATTCTTCCAGCAAACCGCCTGTTTCCAAGACTTTTTATTTTATTTTATTTTTTATTTTTAGAAGCTCTTTTTTGGATGAACTTCATCTACTGTTGCCCCAGACTGGTCCTTTCCTGGGACCTGTGATTCCTCCACTCAGCAGACATGGATCAAACACCTCACTCCTCTAACATCTTCCTCTACTGACTTCCTTTAAGTCCCATTTAAAATCTTATTTTCTACAATACACCTTTCCTAACCCCTCTTAATTCTAGTACATTCCCTCTTTTAATTATTTCCTATTTATCCTGTATAGTTTGTTTATACATATTTGCTTGTTATTATTCAATCCAATCCAATTGAATAAATGTTTAGGAAGTGCCTACTATATGCCAGGCTCTATGCTAAGCCCTGGAAATTCAATTAATAAAAAGAAAAATAGCCCCTGCCCTCGAGGAGCTTACAATCTAAAAAGGGGAGACTGCACAAAAAAAAGGAGGCTGAAAAGAGGGGTAGAAGGGTAGACACCAGAGGATATCTTGTTTCATGGGACTGAAACCAGGCAGAACAGCAGATACTGAAGGGAGTATGCCAGAAAAGTTCAGTTTCTGCCCCATTTGATTGTAAACTCTTTGAGGGCAGGGAGTCTTCAAAGACTTTTGCTTGTTTTTGTATTACCTAGTGCTTAGCACAGGGCTTGAAGACTCAAGAGGTTAAATGATGGGTCCAGGGCACAGCACGAATATTAGATACAATATGTTTCCTCTCAAACCAAGAGCACGACGAATCTGGAGGGGCAAAGGAGGGTTTGGAGAGTAGACATGACCTTAAGTACAATAGTCATCGACGGTTCCATTTAGGATACACATGTGACCAAGAGAACTAACAGCTCTGGAACTCTAATGGACCTCACTGTTCAGCTGTGTCCAACTTTTTGTGACCCAATGGACCATAGCACACCAGATCCTTCTATCCTCCACTATCTTTAGAAGTCTCAGTTCATGCTCATTGTCTCCATGACACTATCTATCCATTTCATCCTCTGCCTTTCCCTTTTCCTTTTGCCTTAAATCTTTCCCAACATCAGTGTATTTTCCAATGAATCCTATTTTCTCATTCTGTGGTCAAAGTATTTAAGCTTCAGTTTCAGTTTTTGACCTTCCAGTGATTAGCCGGAATTAATTTCTTTAAGTATTGGCTTACTTGATCTCTTTAGTCTCCAAGGGCCTCTCAAAAGTCTTCTCCAGCACCACAATTGAAAAGCATCAATTCTGCAGTGCTCAGCTTTCCTTATAGTCCAACTATCACAGCCATACGTTGCTACTGGAAAGACCATAGCTTTGACTCTACGGATCTTTGTTGGCAAGGTAATTTCTCTGCTTTTTAGTATGCTGTCCAGACTTGCCATAGCTTTCTTTCCAAGGAGCAAGCATCTTTTAATTTCATGGCTGCAATGGCCATCTGCAATGATCTTTGAGCCCAAGAGTATAAAATCTGACATTGCTTCTATTTCTTCTCCTTCTATTTGCCAGGAAGTGGTGGGACCAGTTGCCAAGATCTCAGTTTTTTTGATGTTGAGCTTTAAATCAGCTTTTATATTCTCCTCTTTCTCAGTACCCTTTATTTCTCTAGAGCAGTGGTATTAAATTCAAATAGAAATAGGCCACTGAACCTCACATAAGGATCCCTACAAGCCACATACTGACTTAGAAAACTAGAGATTATCACTATCTATGTTCTATTGTATTTTCATTTATTTTGTTAAATATTTCCCAGTTATATTTTAATCTGGCTTGGTCCAGAGTGTTTTGGGCTAAATGGAACCTGCGAGGCTTGCATGTTTGACTCCCCATGATCTAGAGGGTCCTCTTTAAGTCCACTATATGATTTTGGTGATAGATGCATCCCTCCTCTGTTGACCTGGGCTGTTTTTGCACAGGACACAGTATCTACACTGCTGGGCTTGCTTCTCATAGGATACAGGGTTATGGCTGGTCAGGTCCATCTGCTGCTGGGCTCAGTCACATAGGTTGATCAACTGCTTCACTGGCTCCTCACCGAGCAATGCTGTCTCCCAGCTGGACTGGGGGGATTGCTTGACCAATAGACAGACCTGCACTTGGCCTGCTCCTGGAAGGTTGCTCTATCAGTGGGTAGCTTTGACCTAAGAGAGTTGAGCAGGCATCTCTGTCACTGAGCAATTACTGCTAGACTAGGCCTAACCACCTACTCTGCCATTGGGAAGCTGCTGCAGGACTGGGTTGGGCAGGACAGGGCAGGACAGGATTTTCTGCCACTGGGAGGCTGCCGCTTGTGTGGGCTGAGTGGTCCACGGGACTAAAGAGCTCTTCTCAGAGGGTGGCATCTATGCTGGATAGGCCTATACACTGGATTCCCTGGACTTATTCTTGGATGGGCAGCTGTAACCTTTCACCATCTTCAGCCACTGGCCTGACTACATGGTATTGTAGTCCCTTCTGCTAGAGGGCTACTCTTTTGACTGAGGCAAGGACACTTACCCTGGGATTGGAAAAGTCTTTCCTCTCTAAGTCCCTTAGAGTCTCAGCTCTGATATTTGTCATCTCTAGGCACTGGTGAGAGAATTCTAGCCTCTCCTGTTTGATAACCCTTCCTGGTTCAAAGTCAGTTCCCTCAATAAGGTGCATCACCTGGGTTTTTGACGATTAGTCCCAATTCACTCAGTTATACCTCCCAGACTCCTTTTGTGGTCTTATACAGTTGAGTGGCTAGGGACAAAAGTAGGAAGGAATATTGCCAGTGCCCTAGAGGCAAGTTATTGTCTTTACTGGACTCTTGATATGCAATTGAGCCATTCAAGCCACAGATACATCCTAAGGAGTGGAATGTAGAAAGACCCTCCCCTTTACATTTCAATGTCTCCGCCTCTTTACTTCTTATAACTCCTAATGACCTGCTTTCCGTTAAAGGTAATAATAATGATAACGATAATGATAATAGCATTTATATGGTGCTTTAAAGTTTGCAAAGCATTTTACATCTGTTATCTTATTTGATCTTCACCACAACACTGGGATATAGGTTATCCCTGTTTTAGAGATGAGGAAATGGAGGCATAAAGAGGTTAAGTGACTTTCCAGACTCTAACAGCTAATAAATCCCTGAGGCCGGATTGAACACAGGTCTTCCTTTCTCCAATTCCATCACCTGCTGTTCCACTGAAGCAATTTTATGTTGATTTAAACCTTTATTATTACAATGTATCTTGTCTCTATCTTCTGTTAGTGTAGTTTTCTCTCCTTCATTTGGGATTTTCTTGGCAATGATACTGGAGTGGTTTGCCATTTCCTTCTCCGGTTCATTTGACAGATGAGGAAACTGAGGCAAACAGGGTTAAGTGACTTGCCCAGGGTCACACAGCTAGTAAGTGTCTAAGGCCAGATTAGAACTCAGGGAGATGAGTCTTCCTGACTCCAGACCCGGCACTCTATTCACTGTGCCACCTAGCTGCCCATGGTAGTGTAATAATAAACTGGAAATCTAGACCTGAGTTTGACTTTAGAAGTTTTTCTTTCCAAACTGTGATGGAAGCTTGAACCTGATGAGAAAATAATTATTCAAATACCCCATAGGTTGAATCCAACTCTTTGAAATCCATGGTTGAGCAACACACAAGTTACATGGAGATGGGAATTTAGTTGAT
Source organism: Vombatus ursinus (assembly GCF_900497805.2). NCBI lineage: Eukaryota > Metazoa > Chordata > Mammalia > Diprotodontia > Vombatidae > Vombatus > Vombatus ursinus. Next base: position 12,025,191 of record NW_020954576.1, read on the forward strand.
TAAGAAAAAACTACATAGGAAAAAAAAAGAAAAAAAGTGCTATAGAAAAGACATGAAATCTAGAGGAATTGACCATGGAAAAGGATTAAGAAGTACTGAAGGTATTTAGGAGTGAAGTCAAAAGAATCAAAGCAAAAAACAAGACACAGTTTTCAAAGGACATAATGAGAAGTAGAAAGACATAAAATGTTTCAAAAATAGAAAGTATAAAAATGAAAGTATTTCCTCTTTATTAGGTGGAATTATATGATGCTAAAAGGGTAGAGAGTTTTAATGCATTTTTCATTTTTTTTTTAATGCAGAAATTAGTGTCACATTTAGACTCCCAAAGTTATGAGTACCCAGTGCTATTACCACTGGCAACACCTAGTCGTATGGTTGGGGATCCAGGAATAAGTTCACCTGGTGTAGTTCAGATCGGCAATGCTGATGTTTGCTTGATTTTGATATTATTGCATGCCTTTTATGAGAGTTCAGTATCAACACAACACACAACCAAGACTTACACCAATTCTTATAGACATCATATATGCACTACCATGATAACATAAATGGCCAAACCTATTTTTTCTGGCCCTTACTGATATACCCCCCCGCCCAACAATTCTCACTCTCTACCCAATATCTACTGATTTCTCTGAAAACCTTTCTTAGACCAAATAATGTGATTTCTGATGCAAACTCTCAGTTCCCCAAATAACATCTGGGCTCTGCCTCTACTTCTATATAAGCAGCTTTTAAGCCTGCACAAGTATAAGCCTGGCACCTCTAAATATCCCCACAGAAATGTCAGCACAATCAAGCTGCTCCCACAGTGGTGGAAACCACAGAAGGAACTTCCCTTCTTGATTCAGATGGTAGCACCTACTTGCCTGTCTACCCTTCCAGTCTTGCCAAAGTGACTAAGTGTCCTTACAGTTACTGGATTTGATTATGGATAGGAATCAAAGTGGGAGGAAGCACATGATGCCTGTGCCATGCCCACAAAGTTCTGGGGTCAGACAATTAGAAAGAGGGGCTGAGTTGAGCATGAAGAAATGGATTGGGGGAAAGATTCTCTGCTAGGGAAGACTGTGCATATTTTCTCTCCCACTATGTGGGCTGTGATATCTAGGCATACATGTGATCCACGTGTCAGGGACAAACAGGCAAATGAAATGTTTGCGCCTGAAATGCCAGTTGGGGAGGCAGAGTAGTCTCATGCAAAGAACATTGGTTTGGAGTCAGGGGACCTGGGTTCATATCCTTCCTCTGTCACTTAATAGTGTGTGACCTTGGGCAAGTCACTTCAACACTCTGTCCACATCATTTTCCTCATCTGTAAAATGATGAGGTTGGATTAGATAACCTCTAAAGGTCCTGTTTGATTCTAAGTCTATACTCTATGATTTTGTGATCCCAAGAATAGCCACCTAGACCCAAGACAAGCAAAAGCCCACCATATTTTATCATGCCAATCAACTTTTATCATACCAATGGATGTTGAAGTCCCCTAAAGTTTGTTACTGTTATGAGTGAAAAGCCCAGAGCAAATGTCTTTGCTTACTCCTATCTAGGAGAGACTGTAGGGAACTGACTTTCTAGCTTTTGGTCTTCTGGTGCAAGTTGGGTGGGAGGGGAGGAGAGGATCAGAGGTACATGGAGAATGTTCTCACTGAGTGCATTGATGTTATTGATTTAATTCTGTTCTAATATTATGATTTAAAATGCAAAAGTTTTGTAAATGAATCAATGAAGCACATAGCCAGTGAAGTAATAAAGGAGAGGGGCTGGTAGGATGGGTGCTAGAGTCATAAGATCTGATGTGGTATCAACTTCAGATCAACAAAACAAGAAAATAACACCTCAAAATGAATAGAACTAAAGGTAGCCAGCTCTATGAGAACCAGAGAGAGTTTGACAGTTGCCCCAAAATAACCTGGGTTGCTGGGTGTCATATGTGACAAAGAGGTTTTGTGAGTCTGCTTAGAGCAGCCTATGGATTTCTGGGATTTTGATTTTTTTTTTACCTTAGGCAATCAGAGTTAAGTGACTTGCCCAGGGTCACACAGCTAGTAAGTGTCAAGTGTCTGAGGCCAGATTTGAACTCAGGTCCTCCTGACTCCAAGGCTGGAGCTCTATCCACTTAGCAGCCCTGGGATTTTGATTTTTTAAAAGCTTTTTTTGTTTGTGTTTTTTGGTGTTGTTATTCCTACTGAAAATTTCATTCTGAACAAAACTGCTGTGCTTCTCTGTGCATCTAATTTGATGGTGCAGCTGTGTGGTCTTGTTTATTATTATCGCATTGCATTACTATGTACATTGTGATTATTATTTAAGCCGAACTAAGCAGAATAGATGTTAAGTCTTTGGAGTATTAGTACAAGATTTTGGAATAATTCCCATGAGGAACTTTTGGCATTGGGAGTACCTCCTGACCATGAAGACAAAACTCTGAGGATATGTTTCATGATACTGGAACTATTGATTAGGGAGTTGGGGGGATGTGAAATATTTATTAAAGATTACAAGGAGACAGACAGAGCCCATTTGTGGTCTTTAAATTAGCTGCATCAGTGGCACATTGCAGCATCTCTGGAGAAATGAAAATTTGGAAGACTATCTAGAACTTGTCACTGGATTCCTCGCTCTCCCTTGACACTAAGAAAGAAAGATAAAGCTCAAAACTTCTGGAAAGGACAGACTAGCTTGGAATTGCTGTGAGGTGGTCTTCTGACTAAGATGGTGATAGAAAATTTTTTTAACCAAACCCAGTTCCACTGAGGAATATCTATTAACACTGAGGAAGAATGTCATATAAAACCAAAGAATCAAAGAGAAATATCCCTGAGCCCCTCCACAAAGTCCTAATCTAAGAACCGAAGCTGTAGACAGGAACAAGCAGAAACCAAACAACTCCTACTATGATGAAGAAATATTATGGGTTTAAAAAATTTGAAGATAAAATCACAAAAGAAAGAAAAAGCTCTGAAATAGCCATAAGCAGAATCTTGGGGGGGGGGGGTAGATTAGCTAGAAGGACTCTAAGAACAAATGGAAGAAATGAAGGAAAACTTGAAACAAGATACTCAAATACATCTATGATCTCATCAATTTGAATAGTCCCTCCAAGGATGCAAAACCTATACATGTCTGCTTATCCTGTGCAATACTTGTCCATACTCTCCCAAACATTCACTACAGTGTGCTAGAGCTCTGTGTAACTTTCTCCTAATATGGAGAGGTTACCAGTGAAGCATTCTAGCTATCCATCTATTATCCCCTACTCTTACCACATGACCAGCCCATTTTCTCTTCCTATCCTCCAACTCCTCGATGAATTTCTTTAGTCCTCTTCTTCAGAGTTCTTTGTTGGCTATACTTGACAGCCTGCTCACAGCTACCATGCAGCTCTCCATTGTCCTTTGTGTGATTTTCATCTCTGGTTTTTCAGAGACAATGGTGTTCCATGTCTTGCTGCCATATAACAACACTGCTAGAATGTTAGCTTTGAAAAGATAGGGCTTTGCTTTTATAGGAATCTTGGGATTAGTAAAAGAACTTTGTAGTTTTCTGAAAGGAATCCAGACTTTTCTTTTCCTTTTCAATTTTGGACCCAGCTCATTGTCCATCTATATTGTCTGTCCCAGATACACATGTTATAGGACAAAAAATAAAAAATGGAAAAGAATACTCAGAAAAAAATTAACAAATGAACAGAAAATGGAAATAGTAGACAATCTGAAAAAAAAAGAATTGAACAAACTCAATGATTCAAACAAGGTCAAAAGACTAAAAAATTAGAACAAATGAGATGTCTGCTACCAAAAACAACTGACCTAGAAACAATGGAAGGAGATAACTTAATAATGATTGGATTCTCCCCAAAGTATGACCAAACAAAAATCCTGTGTATTTCCAGAAATCACAAAACTGTCAAGAGCTATTAGAGTCAGAGGGCAAAGCAAAAATAGAAAGAATGAATTTTCCCCTCTTCAATGAAAGCCTATGTTGAATACAACCAGAAATGTCATAATCAAAATTCAGAGTTCTCAGGACAAAAAAAAAAGTACTTCAGAAAACCAAGAAGAAAGATCAGATATTAAGGAACCACTGTCAGGATCACACAAAAAAGAGCAGCAACTATTTTAAAGGAAAGGAAATTTTGGAATATGACATACCAAAATGCAAATGTAAAAGGCTTCTTACTAAGAATAAAATCCTGTAAAATTAAATATAATTCTGTAGGAAGAAAATAGTGAACTTTTAAAACTAGAGGACTTCAAGCATTCTTGATGAGAAAGCCAGTTTTGGGTAGAATCTTTGAAAGGCAAACATGGGAAACAAGAGATACCTCAAATCTAAAAGGCATAATCAAGTCCTTACATACCAATGGGGGGGGGGGGAAGTTCATTGTGCCTTCAAAACCTACTATCTTCAAAAGCCGAAGAGGGAGCAAAGAAGGAGAAATTCATGGTTTAGATTTTGTGCTGTTTTGATTTAAGAGTAAAGGGAGGAAAAAGGTGTCTTGCAGGGAGGAAATCAGGAAGAAGGAAAAATTTAACTATTTCTCAGAATTGGGGCAGATCAGAGTATACAAACATAGAAGTGTAGGGATTGGAGAAAGCATGTCATGAACCTCACGCTTATCCTAATTGGAAGAAGGAAATGTGAACACATACACAGAAATACATTAAAATCAATAGGAAAATAGTTGGGACAGAGAGAGTTAAGAGAAGAGGAAGAGAATAGTCATAAGCAAAATAAGCTTCAGTTATGGAAGACAGATTATAAAGGAAGGATTCAAAAGGGAAAAATAAGGAGTAAGACCCAGAAATTTGGGTCAAGGCTAGGTAAAGAGAAAGGTAAAGGAGTGAGATCAGATCATTACAGTTTTAGATTACTAATGTTGATTATATTCACTTTCATCACCTTGTTCTTTGTTAAAAGGATAGAGATGTGAAGCAAAGAGAAGAAGCATTAAAGTAGAATAAAATAGAGGGAAAACTATACCTATTCATCATAACTGAGATTGTGAGTGGGATGAATTAACCCACGAAATGGAGAAGGTGCCAGATGGATTAGAAAGCAGAATTCAACAATATATTTACAAGAACCACGCATGAAATATAAAGGTGAACTGGAAAACAGTGAGGGGAGATAATTTAATAATCACTGGATTCCCCCAAAACTATGACCAAACAAAAACCCTGGATATCATATTTCCAGAAACCACAAAACTGTCAAGAATTATTACAATTAAAGGGCAAGGTGAAAGTTATAAAGGTGTTGGGCTAGATCGCTTCTGATATCCCTTTTAACTCTAGATCTATGAGCTTATGAAATACGACAACTAGAATAAAATCTATTATGCCTTTGGTGAAATAAAGGAAAGAAAAAAAAAACAGAGGTGGCAATCATGACCTCAGACAGTAAAAACAGATACAGTTAAAAGGTACAGGCAAGAAAACTGCTTCATGCTTAAAGATGCCATAGATAATAAAATAATATCAATTATATTTAAATATATACACATATTATATATGTATATATAATGATATAGCATTTCAGTACCTAACGAAAAACCTAATTGAACTACTAAGAGAAATAGACTGAAAAACACTGATTTTGAGGAACCTTAGTTTATCCCTTTCAGATGTAGATAAATTTTTGAAAAGATAAACCATAATGAAATTAAAGATCTGAACAGAAGTTTAGAAACATTATATGTGGTAGATCTCTGATGACTGCTGAACAGGAGTGACAGAATAGGCATGTTTTAAGATTTGAATGGCACCTTTACAAAAATTAATGATGTACTAGGGCACAAAAAAACTTGTAAATAATTCAGAAAAGCAGAAATATAAACATATCCTTTGTTGACTACAGTATAATAAAATATATGCAATAAGAGTTATTTGAAGAAAAAAATTCTGACAAATAAAGATTAAACAATGTTATCCCTTAAATGTGTGAATCAAAGAACAGATCATAGAAAAAAATAGATAATTTTGTCAAAGGAAATGACCATGAGACAACATGCCAAAACTCATAGTATATAGCTAAAGTAGTCCTTAGGGGAAAATTTATACCTCACTAGCAAAAGAAAGCAAGAAACCAGTGGATTGCTCTTATGCAACTAAAAAAATAACTATAAGGGTAAAATGTGAGAAACTTAAGGAAACACAAAAGTAGAAATTCTGAAAACAAAAGAAATAAAATTTAGAAAAAAAGTGACAACTAGGGGTTGATTAGAAAAAAACTAATAAAACAGATATGCCATTCGCCAATTTGGTTTTTTTTAAAGAAGAAAACCAAAACACACCAATGCACTTTCAGTGGAGCTATGAATTTGTTTAATCATTCCTGAAAGCAATTTGGAACTATATACAAAAAGTCCCTAATCTATTCATATTACTGATACTATTACTAAACATGTATCTCAAGGAGGTTAAAAACGGAGGCAAGGGATCCATCTGTGCAGGGATATTAATAGCAAATCTTTTTCTTTGTTTGTTTGTTTTTCAGTAAAGGATTGGAAACAACATAGATATCCATTAATTGGAGATTGACTGAACATGTGTTATATGAATGTAATGGAATTTCATTGTGTCATGAGAAATGAAGACTATTCTGGATTCAAAGAAGTATGAAAAAAGCTTGTATGAACCTGTGCAGAGAAATGAACAGAACCAGTAGAATGCTTTAGACAATGACCCCAATAATGTAAGTGGGGGAAAAAAACAACTTTGAAAGACATTAGGATTCTGACCAAAGCAGGGCTTAATCATAATTTCAAAAGACCGAAGATAAACCTACCTCTTCCTCTCTTGGCAGAAAGGTGATAAAGAAGCGATACAGAATAAGACATAAAATTTTCAGATATGACCAATATGTTGATTTTCATTGCTTGACTTGTTTCAAGAAAGAATTTCTACTTGAAATGGTTGGGGATGGGGCAGAGAAGATGGGTTAATGTCTAGTGATAAACATGAAAACAGAAAATCAATAAAGAGGTTTTTTTTTTAAGGGCATAGGAGAGGAAAAAAGTGTATAAGTAGATACAAAATAGAACCTTTTTGTTGCCACCTTGTTAAATGATATATTTATTTCATTTAAAAAATATATAAAAGTTCAACTTCTTATACAATCCTCTTCCTTATTCTTCTTTGTAGTTTAAAATATTTGTTTAATGACTGTTAAGTTCACAATAAAAAGAAAATTTATTATTTTTTTTATAAATGTGCCATGGCACGTATAAGGGAGGGAATCAACATCTGGAGATGGAAAACAAGCTGGATACAAGTCAGTGCAATGACTCCATTATGGCAATTTATGATCCTTCTCAAGGGAGATGCTGTGCTCATCTGGAGAAAAACCATTCAAGTCCTACATAGGACATGCCACTTATGTATTACACATTGACAGGTGAATGAAGTGTAGAAATTGAGGAGACTGAAGGTCTAAAGAGATCAGCATTTAATTTTGTTTGCAGTCCCCAAACTGAGTACCCTGTTGTCACCCAGGTGGAATGTTTGGCCGTGAAATTATGCTCAGTTTCTCAACATATTCTTAGTGTAATGTGTGGATGGATTGCTCTAGAGGTTCTTAGTCAAAGGAATAGTGAAGCCAGAAGAAGCAGACATTTATCAGGTTATCCCGATGAAATTTTGGGTTAATAGATTATAAGACCAGAGATTTAGAGCTTATCTGGTCCAGAGACTCAAGCTTGAGTCTTAAGGCATACCTGAACCAGATTAAAATGTAATTGGAGGAAATGTTTAACAAAATAAATAAAAAATACAATACCACATAGATAATGCTAATTTGTGGTTTACTGAGTCAATATGTGGTTTGCAGCAATCTGTTTCTATTTGAGTTTGACATCACTGAATTGTAGCCCAATCCTCTTATTTTACAAATGCTGAATCTGAAACCCAGAGAAATGAAATGACTTGGTCACACAAGTAGTACATGACAGATCTAGGATTTGGGCTCAAACTGTATCCTGAAAATGACAATCATATTCCAGTCATTCTATAAGACACATTTACAAAGGACCCTGTCATGTAGTGCCATATGAATCCAAGGCTATGTTGATCCTCACAAAAGCGAAAGTGAAATTTGTTATGGGAGAAATATCTCCTCTCTGAGTTCATGTGGTAGGTAACACTGCCAAAATATGTTTACCACAATGCAGAAATTCTAGAGGTAAAAACCTGGTTTTATTATTATGCCCTATGAACCTATTATTATAGGTTCAGGCCTCAGAGAAAACAATAAACCTGAACAACCATCAGGATACTAACAAGTCTTCCTGTGGGCAAAATTACACAAGAATGACAGAGAAATAATTAATTTACATATTGCAATCTTGTACATTTCCCTTGGACCATAAAAGTTAGAGAAAAGATATGTCCATAATCCTATGCTTCCTTCAGTATCATAAAAGTTGAAAAAACTTAGTAAAACAGAATCATAATGTCATTCATAAACAAACCTCACTATAGTTAAACTAAGTCAAGGTACAGATTAAACTACATTTAAAGGGTTAAATAGGCTAATTGAGGGGGAAGATTTACATGTCTCCAAGGACAGCTAGGTGGCAAAGTGGATAGAGTGCTAAGCCTAGAGTCAGGAAAAACCTGACTTGCCACTTGACCCTGGGCAAGTCACTTAACCCTGGTTTGCCTCAGTTTTCTCATCTGTAGAATGGGAATAACAATAGCACCTATCTCACAGAATTATTGTGAGGACCAAATGAAATAATAATTGTAAAGTGTTTAGCATAGTGCCTGACACATAGTAAGTGCTATATAAATGTCAGCTATTATTCCAAGGATGGCAGGATAGTTGAGATTCTTCTTTTGAATTTTTATGTAAAGAACGTTTGAAGTTTTAAGTAAATTTGCACATCCAATGGGCAGGTTTTGGTCAGGTAAGGTTAATATTAACAGAAGACAGGCTTTTAGTTAACCAGAAGTTGTAATAGGAGTAAAAGGAAATAAAAAATTTAAAAATTCCTATTACAAATATAAGGAGATGAACTTTCGTCCTGAAGGATAAAAACAATAGTCATAAAATGTGATTAGGTTATCCACACATACAGAGTCTAGATTACAAAGGAGTAGAGCCAATGGGAAAAGCCCTCTGAGAGCCAGTGAGAGTCTCCAGAGAGCCCTCTGAAGGTAGGAGGTATGCATGATAGATAAATGGGGAATTAGCATTTGATTAACAGCATATAACCCAGTCATTTTTAAAGAATGTCAGATGCTGCTGGTCACTGTGCCCCCAGCTGCTTCAACAGAAAGCAAAAGAACATTTAAATAAGCTAAATGAATCCAATGGCTAACTGTTTATCTTCTGAAGTACTAAATAATCATTTCTTCCTTTTTGTAGGAAGAAGAAGGAATTTTCATTTCATGTGCTCTGATAGAAGCTCAGAGTCATTCAACCAGTAGAGTCAGTAAAAGTTTGAATCAAGATTTGAATGCAGATTTCCCTGACTCCATTTCCAGAACCCCAGCCTGGATTAGTGCCTGCCTCACAATTTAGAATTTTAAAGAGTTGCCTGAGGTATTGGGTGGTGAAGTGATTTGCTCAGGCTCATAAACCAATAGATGTCAAAGGCAAGAAGACGATCAGACTAAAATGATCTATTCCTCTGACAGAATGACAAATCTGGTAAATTGAAAGGCAATAGGTGTCATCTTTCTTTGAAAGACATGGAATATTAATCTTTAAATGAAAATTTTTTTTTCAATTAACAAGAATTCATTTCCTCTTTGCATACCCAATTGAGAATGAAAAAAAATAAGAAAAACAAAATCCTTGTAATAAATATGCATAGCCAAGCAAAACAAATCCCCACATTAACCATGTCCAATAACATGTCTCACTCTGCATCTTGAGTCTATTACCCCTCTCTTCAGCAGGGATTTTTATTCTGCTGAGAATGATATTGTCACATTGACTAGGTGTCTGGCAGATACTGCAAGTTTAAGCAGGGAATGGGCAAAGTTCATGACTAAATGCTATGTTTTTCTGAAGGGTTGAAAAATTGAGATGCTGTAGGCAAATTTTATGAAGTCTAAAGGGGAGAACAATTCTGCTGGTTATCTCAAGAAATACCTGAGGTACTGATCAAATATCTGGCTATTTTCCTACTTATTTGAGGGAGGGATAGGATATAGACAGACAAATGCTGGCTAACATCTGAGCGTTCCAAGAGGACTTTTCAGAGTGGGTGTGTATGGGGGAGGGGGCAACTAAAGGACCTTGATCCAATAGCATGCCCTGGGGGAAACTTTAAAAACACACAAATGAAAAACATATTTCCAGACAAAGCTTCAGATAATAAAAACAAGGAAGTCTTGGGCCAGGACAAAGTTGATCTTAATAAACATGCTGAGAACAATCAGAATGGTCTTGTGGCCATGAGTAGGTTTGAACAGTAATGAAATCCAAACGTATACTGTCTCTCATCCTTTATGGGGTAGGATACATGTGTGTGTGTGTGTGTGTGTGTGTGTGTGTGTGTATGTGTATGTGTGTAGTATACATCAGCTTCAAGAAGTCATTGCATAGAGCTAAGCCAGGTATGATGAAGACACAATGAAAGACAAAGTGATACAATGGACAGAGCATACAACCAATAGTTAGGAAATCTAGGCTCTCATCCTAATTCTCCTGCTAATTAATATCATGGTCTTGAGCAAGGTCACTTTACCACTCTCAGCCTTAGGGTCCTCATGCATAAAATGAGAAGTTGGACTAAAGAATCCCTAAAAGTTCTTTCCAGCTATGATCCTGTGATTATGTGTGTTGTTTAGTCTTTTCAGTTACGTCCAACTCCTTGTGACCCATTTGGGGTTGTCTTGGCAAAGATACTGGAGTGGTTAACATTTCCTTCTCCAGCTCATTTTACGGATGGGGAAGCAAACAGGGTTAAGTGACTTGCCCAGGGCCACATAGCTAGCAAGTATCTGAGACCAGATTGGAACTCAGAAACAGGAGTCTTCCTGACTTTAGGCATGGTGCTCTCTCCACTGTGCTACCTAGCTGCCCATGATTATGTGTAGGAATACTATACTAGTCCTTATAAAACCAGTGTCCATGAAGTTTTGGAAGACATTTGAAAACATAGTCAAGACCAATACTACCTTTGTCTTGGACAGGGAAGAAAAGCTGCAGTTAAAACATGATAGTAATGGTCTATTACAGAATAAAAGAAACAAGGACTAGGATTAAACAGGAAGGCTATAGGAGATAGCACAGATTCCTGCAGGCAACAGGTGAAGGCCAGGAGGTCTAAAGGCTTAGTATAGCAGGAAGCAAGTGAGTACCAGGTGTAAAATTGTCTGGAGTTGAGAAAACAGGTGAAGGCAGGGAGAATCAGGCAGGTACTATAGGTACAGAAACATGAGCTGAGACTTATCTAGGGCAGGGTTTCTTAAACTTTTTCCATTCATGACCCCTTTTCACGTTTCAGCAACATATGTTGGTGCTGCATGTGCTATGTGTTCAGAACCAAGGCTGCAGTGAAGTTACACAATGAAACACAGGCAAACACTGGCAGAAACACCTCGGATTCATTACGCATTTGATTTTTAATTAATTTTTGGTCATCGCTTATTCAGAAATCTTTTATTTTTGCCAAATTTTTGTGACCCCATATAGGGGTCATAACCCACAGTTTAAGAAGCACTGGGGAAAACATGAAGATGGGGGAGGGGAACAGATGAATGCCAAAATGTCAAAGGCAAAGAAAATCATGGAAGAGCTAGTGAGCAGAAAACAAGCAAGCACTTAGCCCAGTCATTCAGATCCCTAGGTTCTGATAAACTACAATCCAAAGTAAAGAAAGAACTAATGAATTTAGTCTCAGAGTCACTATTGGTGATTACTGAAAAATCATAAAGAATGGCAGAAGTACCACATGCCTGGAGATAGAAAAACATCATGGTTTCCAAAAAAGGAAAGAAAGTATATTGACCAGTGAACTTAACTTCAATTTCTGGCAAAATTCTAGAAACCATTATGAGTAAAAGAATGAATGAATGAAAAAGTATTTATCAAATACTCTATTTACCAGGCACTATACCAAACACTGAGAATACAATATGAAAAAGGAGATGGTCCCTTCTCTCAGGAAGCTCAAATTCTGATTGGAGAAAAAAAGACATATAAAAGAAGAGTTCAACTGTAGGATAGATGGGAAGGTTTACAAGTCCTAAGGGAGCAGCAACTGGGCAAATGGCAGTCCTGGGGTCTGGAGTAGATAAAGGCAAGGCAGATAGTAGGTCCTGGTGGTCCTCTACTTCACTAGAAGGATGAGAATCTGTGACTCCCATCTTATCCAAGCAGAATAAACAGTCAAAGAGCCCAGATTGTTTCTGGATCTCTGGGGCTCAGGGAGAGAGTAAAGTGAAGGCAAGAAAAGAACCACCAGGTCTACCCCAATGACCGAGATGAGTCCTGAGAAACCTTGGGACAGGAGAAAAGAGTGAAGGCTAAGAAAAGGAGGAAAGGGCACCCCTTGGGATGATTGTGAACACTTAAAAAGGGAAGTGTCGACACTGGGACAAGTATAGGCTCAACAAGAACAAGTAATGCTAGACTAACTTTATTTTCTGTTTTCAAAGGGTTATTGGTTGGTAGAGAAGGCAAATATTGTAGTCGTATATTACCTGATTTTTGGAAAAGCAGTCGACAAATGAAAGAAAATGACAAAATATAAATAACATTCTGGTGGTGACAGATCATTTCATCTAATATGTATAATCATAACCAACCCAAAATCTAATGATATCTTGATTGAAAAGATCAGGCCACATAATGGTACCAATAGGTAGAATCAGATCTGGTCCAATGACCAGACTAAAATAGTAATCAACACCAGCCTAGAGGGAGGCCCATTATGAAGTGCCTCAGGGACCATTCCTTGACTTTGTTCTGTTCAAAATTTCTCTTAGTGACTTAGGTGAGGGCATCCCCACCTGAATTTATCAAATTTGTGTATGACACAGAGTCAGGAGGGAGAGCTAATAAGCTGAATGGTAGGAGACAAAAGGATCTCAGCTTGTTGCAATGTTAAACTAAATCTAATAAAAAATGAAATTTATAAAAGATAAATGTAAATTACTATACTTAAGTTCAAAATAAAAATCTAGAATCCAAAGTTCTAAACTGGCAGAAGAACAGGACTGAGGAGAGATGGCTAGACAACATTTTGTATGAAAAGGATCCCAAACATTAGTGTGATGTAACAGCCCAAAACCTAATTCAGTTTGCATTAATAGAAGGGTCTAGAAAATATGTTTTACATGATTGCACACATATAACCTATATCAGATTGCTTATTGTCTAACAGAAAGGAAGGAGGGAGAGAGAGAGACAATTTGGAACTCAAAATTAAAAAAAAAAGAATGTCAAAAATTGTTTTTACATGTAATTGGGGGGGAATAAAATATTGTATGAAAAAAGAAGTGTCTAGAATAAAGAAAAGTATCATTCCTTTATGCTTTGCCCTAATTAGAACACCTCTGAAGTATAATATTCAGTTTGGAGGGTGACCAGGAAGGTAAAAAAGACGAGATTGTAGCATACAAGGGTCGGTTGAAGAGAATGTGGATATTAAGCTTGGGAAAGAGATGACTTAGGAGTGACATGGTAGCTATTTTCAAGTATTTGAAGGGCTCTTATATGGAAGAGGCACTAGACTTGCTTAGCTTGTTCCAGAAAGGAAGAATGAAGAACAAGAGATAGAAACTGTAGAGAGGCAAATTTTAGCTCCAAGTAAGGAAATACATCTATTATTGCTGCTTGAATTGGAATGAGCCACCTCCAGAGGTAGCCAGTTTTCCATTACTGAGCCTTTTCCAGTGGAGATTGGAGGACACCTGATTGATGATATTGTACTATAGAGATAGATTGGGGATTCCTTTTTAGTTGCAGGTTGGAGTAGATGATCTCTGAGTCCCCGCCTCCTCCCCATCTCCAAGGTTCTAAGTTTCCTGAAAGGAGCTGTGCCAAGTAACCAGGATGATACTTGATTCTAGGCCAGGCGCTGTTCATTTCATGTCCTAGTTTTATGTTCCCTACTAAGTGTGGGTGAGCACAGAATTTGTAGTATGTTTGTGTACCCTGGGGTTCAAGGTCATTTGCATAAGACTCACCTCTTTAGAAGCAGTAGATAGAGCACTGGGCCTGGAGTTAGAAAGATCGATCTTTCTCAGTTCAAATCTGGCCTCAGACACTTACTAGCTGTGTGACCTTGGGCAAGTCACTGCTTCCTCATCTGTAAAATGAACTAGAGAAGGAAATGGCAAAACCACTCCATTATCTTTGCCAAGAAAATCTCAAATGGGGTCACAAAGAGTTGGACATGACTGAAAATGACAGAATAACAACTATTTATTGGTGGAGAATGATTACTTGATACTCCATGCCTATGAGAGGGGCAGAACTGTTGAGAACTTAGGAGAGGAGAGATTTGATTTCCTTGAATTTATGTCTAGCTTCAAGAGAAGACACACATGGTTCAAAGTTTTTTTCAGAGAGAGGTCCCTGTAGGGAGAGAAAGACTCTGGAAAGACGTCAATGTATAGAGGAGTCAGTGCTATGATCATGTCCCTATGTAGCTTACCACACCATAGACTGGAGAATTTTTCTTTGGGTGAAATCAGGGACTTTTTCTCTTTATTAAATGAAGATCTCTCACTCCTAGTAGGAGAGCTCATGTACTCTGTGTATTATCTGGCATATTTTCATCTGTATAATTTAATACATTATATTACCAAGTAGGATAATTACAGGTTATGATTGTAAAGTTCTGAGTAGAAAACTATTAGAAAATGTCAGACTAGTATCACCTTTAGGAGTTTCAATTTGATAATGAGAGGAATTTAAAAGAAAACCAGAAAGAAGAATGTATTGCAAAAGTCAATGTAAAATTTCCCTAGGATTTTATACCTCCATAATTATTCTGCAGTGATATGAAGCTAGATTTTTTTTTCTTCAGTAAGCTTCTTGAGACAAATTAATCACATCAAACACCATAGTCTTCTGTAACTTTACTGACTAAAAATGTTCTAATACATTATTGGATTTCATAGCAGTATGACATGTGCTAAGAAAAGTTAATAGAGCTGGGATGATAATACCTGACATGAGTATAGCACTTTAAGATTTGCAAAATGCTTTGTATAAATTGTCTATGTAATTGACGGCAAGAGAGATTGATTAATAAAGGCCCAGTTCTTAGACCATGATCCAGATTTGCCCTTCCTGGTGAGTCTGCTGGAGTCCTCAAGAAGTAATTGTTAAATTTTCAATGTAAGCTTTTGCAACTTTGGAAATCAACAAATACTATAAATTAGGGCTTGAGTTATTGTTTTGTTAATTGTCTAGACTTAAGAAAGTGATGGAGAAAATGTTAATAATGCAGATTAAACTTAAACATGTGTCATGTGGCACTTATCATTATATTTGTGTATGTGTGTGTGTGTGTGTGTGTGTATGTGTGTGTGTGAGGTGATTGTTAAACATTTACCAGCATAACTCTGAGATATTCCCTCCTAGTTTCCAAAAAGTTCCCATTTAATTTCTTATGCCAACCCGCAATATAGCTAAACAGTGATGGGGAAAGTTGCAACATAGAAAGGATTACTATAATTATGAAAAAGGGAATATGGGGAAGAGGTGGGGGGTGACAGACCTGCAGCTGAGATTCTCTATTGGATAGAATTTTCTTAGTATGTGTGAGGGATGATCCAGTGGTAACATGGCGACAGCTCTACCCCCACCCTCTGAGAATTCCCTCCTTCCTCTAAGATTCAGTCATTTTGAAAAATCACCTCAACCTCTTACAGCACTAAAAGCAAAACAATTTAATTAGCGAAATGATGGTAATATCAGCAATAACAGGCACAATAAATCTCAATTCTCACCCCCTCTAGGGTGAAGGAAGTTCATGACCTAAACCTCCTGTCTTCCAGCACCACAGAAGTGAGGATAATTTTAGTCCCTCACTCACAGAATTTCCTGGGGAAGTTGGCAACTGGTGTGTAGGGAGGGATTCCTAAATTAAATGATCTCTGAAACTATGGGGTACCATTATCAACAGAGTGGGATCTTTGATCTGCTACTCAGATCAGACTGCTTATGTACCAGAATTGAAATATTATAAAATAATTACATATTCATTTCAGTTAAAGGTAGACTGCTAAATATTGGAATGAGGAAAAATCCCAGCTTTGCTACCTGGTACCTATGTGACCTTGAATAAGTTAATTTATCTCTGAGCCTTAGTTTCCTCATTTGCAAAAATGATAGAGTTGGATTGGATGATCTGTGAGGACCTTGCCAGCCCCACATCTATATCCAGTGATCCTATAAAGGTCTATAAAATTGCCTTTTTCTGAAGATTATACAACTGGAGAGCAATACATCTTCCTGGAAGAGCAAGGGATGGGCTGCTAGATGCAAGATTCTTGAGATCTTTCCAGACCTAATTTTACAGCAAGCTGGTCCTACTTGCAGTAGATTTACTGGAAGCCATGACTTTCTTGATTTATAGGGTATTAATTGAGAGAAGTTTTGTGAAAATGACTTCCCCAAATATTTTACCTGACATTTTCTTAAGTGACTAGAGCACATACCATGAAGAAAAGCTTAATTTTCTATTGTTTATATACATTTGGATGTTTAGTAATTTGCAATTCTAAATGAAAAGTCTTCAAATCTGGCTTGATTTTTTTCCCTTCCTCAAGGACATCTACAATTCTGCCAAATGAACAATTTGCCATTTCAGCTGTTTCTGAGCTAGATGACTACAGAAAAAGCAAATAGCAATTTTTTAATAGTAGGAAATTTTTCTTTTATACCCTCAGAATTTAAAATTGACTAAGAAAAAAACCCCAAACCTCCCATCTTTGGAATGGATCAAAAATGGCAGTCTCTAACCTATTTTGTGTTATTATTATTAATAACCTGAAATGAAAGCACATTATATTTTTATAATGTGAAAATTCTAACAAAGTAATATTAAGATTTCAGGTTTCAGTGGAGGAAGGTGATATTATATATGTAATTTATTAGGAATAAAGATAACATTTTATAAAATTACCATTTATGAAAATCCTGCATTAATGAAATAGTTTTATCTAGCAAAAGTCCTGGGAATTGGACCTTTGTGTTTGTGGAAAAGTGGATTTGTAGATTCTTTTCAACTTAATTTGTTGTACAGAAAGTATACTGATGTGGGAATCAGAGAACTTATATTCTAGGTCCAGTTCTGTAGCTGGGTTCCCAAGGAAACAAGGGAGTCAGGTTATATAACTTGGAAGGTACCTTCCATCTCTTAAAAAAAAGTCTGATTCTATTTGCAAACATGTTTTTAAGATTTAAAAATGCTTTCCTTATAATAAACTTATGAAATAGATGATACAATCATTATTACTCTTATTTCACCAATGAGGAAAACTGAGATCCAGAGAAGTTAAGTGAATTGCCTAGGATTGTTGCTGATAAGTTACAAAAACCAATATTTACATTCAGGTCTCCTAAGTTGAAGGCCAGCACTTTTTCTAATACACCCATATTTCAGAACCATCTCAGAAATGTTTCTAAAGTGAAGCTAAAACTAAACTTTTAGTGAAGCCAAAAATGTGAACTTTTAAAATTCAAGTTGTTTTAAAAATGTATTCTTTGCCTCACACTAAATGTTATTTAAGGTTGAGATCATTTCTTATTTTATCACCTTTATAACCATAGAAAAAAACTGAGTTTACTACACCTGTTTGCAAGTGGAAACTGTGAAATGGTAAAAACTAATTTTTGGTAACACTTTTTTGAGGTTTATGCTCAGTCTCCCCTTTACTGTTCCTCTTGGATTCAAGATACATTCATTAGCTCTGTCCCTACCCACTGAAGGGCAACTAGGTGGTGCAATGGATTAAGCATCTAGATCTGGAGTCAGGAAGACTCATCTTCCTGAGTTCAAATCCAGTCTCAGACACTTACTAGCTCTGTGATCTTGGGTAAGTCACTTAACCTTGCTTGCCTCAGTTTTCTCATATATAAAATGAGCTGGAGAAGGAAATGGCAAACCACTCCAGTATCTCTGCCAAGAAAACCCCAAGTGTGGTCATGAAGAATCGGACATAACTGAAAAATGATTGTACATACCCACTGAAAATTCCTTCCATCCTTTAGATCCAGGCATTAAAAAACAAACAAACATAAACAACACTGCCACCTCTTAGGGCAGTATAACAGTTACTACAACCATCCTGCCTGTAATCTTGGCTCCAAGGTCACTATGGTTCTAACTCTCAGTTTGGTGGGAATTATTGCCAGTACCTAAAACTGATAAGGATAAATGGCACAGACAGAAGCAAATGCCACCCCCTCCCTGCCCATTTCTTGAATCTCAAGTAAAAGATGGTGAAGGGGGAGGAAGGTATCCCCTCTTCTGGTTCAGTTCATGGTGTCCATCCATACTGTGAGTGGACTGTGACATTCACCTAAGCGAGTGACTGTTTCAGTCTGGCTAGTTTTAAAGACCCAGGCTGATCCATCTGTGAAGGCAAAGGAGGCTATTACCACCCATGGGGCAACTAGGTGGCACAGTGGATAGAATGCTGGGCCTGGAATCAGGAAGACCTGAATTCAAATTTGGACTCAGACACTTACTAGCTGTGGGACCTTGGGCAAGGCACTTAACCCTCTGTGCCTCAGTTTCCTTATCTATAAAATGAGCTGGAGAAAGAAATGGCAAACCACTGCAGTATCTCTACCAAGAAAACCCCAAATGGAGTCACAAAGAGTCAGACATGACTGAAAAACAACTAAATAACATTGCCACCCACATTAGTAGGGGGAACCCAGGATAGCATGATGCTTCCATGTTAGGTGATCTGGTCATGTGTAAGTCACAGGGCAAGCAGATACTATAGTAATAAATAAAAACAGTTTAATTTGAGAAATGATGGTAGTATCAGCAATAGCAGGCACAAGAAATCTCAGTTCTCGCCTTCCACCTCCCAGGAGGCAGGAAATTCACTGGTTTTACATAAACCTCCTGTTTTCCAGTGTCACAAAAGTGAGGATAATCTTAGTCACTCACAGAATTTCCTAGGGAATCTGGCAACCGCAACCCGGAGGGTATGTGGCTGGGATTCATATACCAAATGATCCCTGAAACTCTGGGACATTATCCTTAATAGAGTATTGGAAAGGGATCTCATAAACATCCTTCCACCCTGTTGTTCCCAGCTCAAACTGCATCCCTGGTCTCATAGCACCTAGGAAAAGATAAAAAGATTCTCAGTATTTGAAAACAAAATTATAGGAAGAAGTTTCTTCCTATTTTGTAGAGGCAGCTGATATTAGGATACATAGAGCACTGGACTTGGAGTCAGGAAAAAACTAAGTTCAAATCTAGCTTCGTATACTTAGTAGCTGTGTGACCCTGGGCAAGTCACTTTGCCTCTGTTTGCCTCAGTTGATAATAATAGCACCTACCTCCCAGAGTTATTGTGAAGATCAAATGAGATAATAATTGTAAAAAGTGCTTAGCAAAATACCTGGCACATAGTAGTAGATACCTAAAGCACATAGTAGGCACTTTAAGAGAAATGGTTATTAATAACTAATGATTTGGGGAGATTCAGATACCCCCCCTTTTTTATCCTCATATCAAGACGTCTGTCTCTGAAAGTTGAGCTTAACCTTCTCTTCTATCCAGACCCCACCCAAGTGGGGAAGCCACTGTGCTCCACTCAGGTTTGGGTGGAGATAAATTCTTTGAATAGATTGCCCAAGATTAGCAGTAACTTAGAAATAAATAACATAATCAAAGTTCAGGTCCAGCATCTCATTGTAATATTCATTCTATCATTAATTGTTAACCGATTAGAGTTGATTGCCACCCTCAGGAATACCTCTCTTCCAATGGGCCCATAAGCTATGAGCCTGCCACCATGATTGTCTTTGATCTAAGAGACCATTCTTTTATTAATAAACATGCTGACATTATTAATAAAATTATTAATTACCCAGAAATTATGTCTCCTGAATATTTTTAAATGTCACAACTTAAAGATGTGTGTTGCCTCCTCTTCCCCCCATTCCTTTACGTTAGGTTTGACTCCTCACTCTGGTTTCTTCTCAGCATTCCACATTCTGTCATTCTATACCACCAGCATCCCACAAATCAAGTATGATATAATACAGGATCCGCTCTGAGAGCTGTGATACCACTGGCTGTACTTGAAGAATTAACACTCATAATCTCCAGGGCCTTATTCAAACTTGAACTTCCTCCTTTAAAACTAAACCAAATCAAACGAAGTCCTAATGTTTAGCAATATCTGTTTCTTTTGTAGCACTGGGTAGATAGACAGGTTAGAATCAAATACACATGCTTAGTGTAGATATTCAGGGTAAGAACCTCTGAACGTCTCCATGCTTTCTCTACTCTGCTTATCACTTCTACTCTTTCCCTACAATAAAATTGGATTCTAGCCCTGGAACCTCTCTGACCCTTGAGACAACAGCTTTGGTCTTGTCTTGCTCAGTTCTAGCCTTCTACAGTACTCCCTTGACATCTCTAGTCATGCCAACTCCCTCCCCCACCTTCCAGCTCCCCTTTATGAGTTACCTTCCTCAATTAGCATGAAAACTCCTTTAGTCAGGGATATTAGCCACCATAGGTCTATTCAAATACTCCTGTCTCATAACTGGATAGTGATAGTTCTTTTCCTGCTAAACATAAGGGCTGAGCCACTAAATGGATTGCCTGGCCCCCTTGAGATTAGGATTGTAAATTGCTTTACAAATATAAAGTACTAAATACATGTGAGCTATTGTTATTTTTTAAAAACATAACATACCTTTCCTTCACTTTTATCTGAAATACTTATTGGAAAGAAATATGTGTGTGTGTGTGTGTGTGTGTATACATATGATTATATGCACTCCAGAATATGATAAGAGTGCCCATGGTGTAGTAAAAACTGACAGTATTTTTACATCTATACTGCTATATAGGAGTTGAGAGGAATTTATAATCTAGTTGCTAATGAAGATTTTGAATGGTAAAAATTGACCAATCAATAAACATTTATTTAGCACTTATTATGTGCTAAAGATTGTGCTAAGCTCTGGGGATACAAAAAGAGGCAAAAAACAGTCTCTGCCCTCAAGGAGCTCACAATCTAATGGGAAAGAGAATAAGCAAACAAACATATACAAACAAGCTATATATAAGATAAATAGGAAATTAAAGACGGAAAGCACTAGCATGAAGAAGAGTCAGGAAAAGCTTCTTGTAGAAAATGGGATTAGTTGGAACTTAAAAGAAGCAAGGGAAAAAAACTAGTAGGCAGTGATGAGGAAAGAGCATTCCAGGCATTAGGGTCAGTCAAAGAAAATGCACAGAACCAAGAGATAGTGTCTCATTCACGAAACAGTCAGGAGGCCAGTGTCATTGGATCAAAGAGTATATGATGGAGAGTAAAGTATAAGAAGGTAGGTAGGGGGCTAGGTTATGACACTCTTTGAATGCCAGAGGATTTTGTATTTGATCCTGGAGGCAACAGGAAGCCATCAGAGTTTATTGAGTGTGTATATGGATGGGGGGAGGGCATGGTTGGATCTGTGCTTTAGAAAAATCACTTTGGTGGCTGAAGAGAGGATGGATTGGAGTGGAGAGAGACTTGAGGCAGGTAGACTCACCAGTAGACTATTGCAATAGTCCAAGTATGAGGTGATGAGGACTTGTCCAGAATGATGGCAGTGTCAGAGGAGAGAGTATATGAGAGAGATGTTGTTAAGGTATAATCAACAGGCCAGCCTTGGCAACAGATTGAATATGGGGGGAGGGGAGTTGGGGAGGAATCAAGGTTGACACCTAGGTTTTAAGCTCGAGGGAATGGGAGGATGGTGTTGCCCTCTACAGTAATAGAAAAGTTAGGAAGGGATGGAGGAAGAGGAAGGGAGGGTTTAGGAGGAAAGATAATGAGTTCTATTTTGGACATGTTCAGTGTCAGATGCCTCCTGAACATCCAGTTTAAGATATCTGAAAGGTAGTTGGAGATGCAAGGTTAGAGGTCAGCATAGAGGCTGAGGCAAGATAGATAGATATGAGAATTGTCAGCACAGAATTGGTAAGTAAATACATGGAAACTGATGAGATCACCAAATGAAGTATTGTAGAGGGAGAAGAAATGAGTGTCCAAGACAGAACCCTATAGGATACCTATGGTTAGAGAGTGCAATCTGGATGAAGATCAAGCAAAGGAGACTGAGAAGGATGAGTGTGAGGGGTGTCCTGAAAACCTAGAGAGAACAGGGTAATCAACAGGGTCAAAAGGTGCAGAGAGGTCAAGAAGAATGAGGATAAAGAAAAGGCCATTGTATTTCTTGATTTAGAGATGACTGATAACTTTGGAGAGAGAAGTTTCAGTGGAATGATGAAGTTGATAGCCTGATTTTAAGGAGTTAAGAAGAGAATAAGAGGAGAGAAGTAGATGCACCTATTATAGATAGCCTTTTCAAGCTGAGGAACAAAGGGCAGAAGAAGTATAGGATGATAGTGGGGACAAAAGGATCAAGTGAGGGTTTTTGGAAGATAGAGTAGAAATGAGTGTGTTTGTTGGCAGTAGGAAATGAGCCAGTAAACAGGGAGAGACTGAAGATAAGAGATAAAGTGGGGATGACGGAGGACAATCTGTTGAAAGAAAAGGAATGGAATGGGATCTCTTGTCCAGGTAGAGAGATTAGCCTTGTCAAGGAGAAAGGCCACTTCTTCATGTGAGACAAGAGTGAAGGAAGAGATAGTGTCAGAAAGCACATAAAGTGATACAAGATGAGGAAGAGGAAAGAAATGAGAACACATGAATAATAGCCTCAATTTTTTTTTTCTGTAAAGCATGAAATAGGGTTCTCAGCTGAGGTGGGGGGGGGGGAAGAGAGCCATGAGAGGTTTAAGAAGGGTTGAAAAGTTTTGGAAAAGCCACTGTGGAGAGTGGGATAGTGAATTGATACAGAAGGTATGATAGGATTGCCTAGCAGCAAAGAGGACCCAATTGAAGTTGTGTAACATATATTTGCAGTGGACCTAGTCAGAATGGTTGTGATTTCCTTCACATTTCTTCAGCAGGACATATGTAGGAGCAAAAACTGTAGATGATTGGAGTGATCCAAGGCTGAGGTTTGGTAGGGTGCAATAGGTGAAATAATAAGGTGGCTAAGGACTCAAGAGAAGAGGACAGTGTAGAGTTGAATTGGTTCACCAAGGGGTCAGGATATGAATAAGAAGAAAGAGTGGCAAATGCAGGGAGATGGCCTGGGAGAGAACTGAGGGATCAAGGGACTGGAAGTCATAGTATGGATGCAGAGAATTTGATAAGGGAAGGCAGAAGAGGTGGAAAGCCAATAGGTTATGTCAGGATAAGGGGCTTTCAGAAATTTTTAACATGGAGATGATACATTTGTGGGTGATGGCAAGATCAAAGGTGACTGAGGTGAGGGGAAGGAGTAGGTCATGGTAAGTGAGTAGACAGAGGAACTCAGTTGTTAAAATGTTTGAGGGAGAGTCAATATGTATATTAAAATACTCCCATATGAGGGCAGGAATTGAGGAGGAGAGAAAACTGTGAGCCATGTACTGAACTTATTGAGGAAGAAAGAGCAGTGACCTGGAGGTCTATAGACAACAGCTATGAAGATTTTAATTGGGTGGTAGATATGAATTGTGTGAACCTCAATGGCAGAGAAGTTACTGAGCCACAGAGGTAGGAGGAGAACCTGGAAGTGGCAATGGGGAGCAAGGAATATTCGAACTCTTCCATCTTGACCAACAAACCAAGGGGAATGGCTGAGGCTGGAGTCAGAACTAGAAAGAGTGGTCAGGGAGGCTGTGTCATAGGGGGACATTTCAGTGATAGCCAGAAAATGGAAGGAGTGGAAGAGGAAATGATTTAGGATGAAGGGAATTTTGTTGCCTATGGAATAGGAATTCCAGAAGGCACAATGGAAGGAGTGAGTAGCATTTGGTTTGAACTTTACAGTGAGAGGGTAGAAGGAAATGGGAATAAGGAATAGGGTTGTGGGAGATAGCGAATGGGATTTGGATGATATACAGGGGTTCAGAATCCCTGGGATGTTTAGGGTATGACTGGGCATGAGAATATTCATTACCAAGGTACTATTTTTGTTTCCAGAAGAGGCTGGAGATCAGCCTGGAGATAAGTAGAGCATGAGACGGAAGGCACATGGTCAGATGGTCAGATAGGATGCATCATTTCACTGCTCTTTTTCTCTCTGGATGCTAGAGATTCAGCAGAAAATGGCACAGCAGTAAATGGAACTTGAATCTATACAGCAGGAGATGGAAATTCTGTTCCCCACAAACTTCCCTCTTCCTGCAATAGATAGTAGGAGTGGAAGACCTGAGGTCAAAGGAAAGGTTGTTCTTCTTTGCAGCAGTGGTTCTCCATGAAGGTTAGGAGATCAGGATGGCAATAGGAGGTGGAAGCTGCCTTGTGCTGGCACAGATGGAAGTTATTCTGCCAGTCTCTTGCAGCATTCCTGAGATCAGGCAGATGAATCAGGAAATGGAAGTCTCTGGGCACAGGAGGAAGTCACTTTGGGCCAGATGGAAGTTGGTTCAGCCTGTCCTCTAGCTACCTTTCCTAAGAGAATATGAGCAACAGGAAAAGAATAGCACATGGTTATATTTAATGGCGAAAATTCTAAAAGGACCAAAGGAAGAACATATGTGGGTTGTGGTTTTTTATCTACAAAAAAATGGACAAGAATTAAAAAGGATAGGTCATGGAAGAGTTGTGATCTACACTGACTGAGGGGTCTTTCTACAATATGGAGGATCCATATTAGTAAAATTATGGATACATCAAGATTTCAAAGGTACCTACTGATTTTACATTTAAAAATTATTTTTAGGAAATAACCCTGAACTCCTGTTTTGTATGAATGTAATTTTTTCATTTGGACATATTCTTAAGTTTTTGTTCACCTCTCTAATTCATTTATCCACTTTTTTTTATAATACCATGATTTAGTCTTCTTGAGGTCCTTACCTTTTGTCCATATATGTTTTTGTAATTATAATATAAGTTATGATATGTAAGAGATGTAGAGAAAGACTCTTAGAACATTTGGTGGAACCCCTCTGCCAGTATAGAATTTGAGTATGGTTATGATGAAGAGTAACTTAGGATTAGAAGGTATGAATAGGTTGCAATCTTGTGATCTGAGTCATTAGAGAGAGTACCAACATCAGCCAGATCAAATCACTGAAGCATAGTCTACAAAAGATGTGTTTCATATTTCTACCTTCATGAATTTATTTATAAATACTTTACTTCCTATTGTGTGACAAATTTTTGTAATAGTGCCATGTAATCCTGAAAAAAAGAATTCTCTTTAACATTACCACTCAATAATTGCCATAGGTCTATCACATTTAATTTCACCAACATGATTTAGATCTTTTATTTATTATTTAGATCTCTATTATTTAGATTATTATTTATTATTATTCTTAATTTTGTTTCTATTAAATTTGTTAATTCTAAAAATATCTTATAGTTATTTTCTTACAATTTAGGAATTTTTCAATTCCAAGTAGCTTTTCTTTTAAGTACTTAGATGTTATGCTATTCAGTGCATATATGTTTACTATTGATATTGCTTCATAATATGTGATGCTTTTAAATATAATGTAGTTTCCATGTTTGATCCTTTTGATAACATCTATTTTTATTGTTGCACTATACAAATTTGTTCTTGTAACTCCTGCTTTTTTTTGTATTCAGCTAAGCATTATAATATCTATTCTAGGCCCCTTACTTTAACTCTCTATTTGTCTTAGATAGCTGGGTAGTGCAGTGAGTGGAATGTTGGGCCTGGAGTCAGGAAGATGAGTTCAAATATGGCCTTAGACTCTTACTAGCTGTGTGACCCTGGGGAAATCATTTAACCTTTGTCTGCCTTAGTTTCATCACCTATAAGATGGGTATAATACTAGTACCTAGATCACAGTGTCATTGTAAGTATCAAATAAGATAACATTTATTAAAGCACTTAACACAATGCCAACAACATAATAGGTGAGCAATAAATGTTCTTATTCCTCTTTATATTATAAGTATGTTTCTTACATGCAGAAAATTGTTGGGTTCTATTTTCTAATCAATTTGGTAAGTTTCTTCCATTTTATGGGCAAGTTTATGCCATTAATTTCCAAGATTAAAATTGTTCAGTTTACTTTATTAGCTTCTGATATATTACCTTTAAAAATTCTCAGATATTATACACTATGAACAAATTGAAATTATACCAGGAAAGGGAGTAGGTTTAATATTGCAAAAACTATAAACACAATAGACTATATTAGTAACACAAATAGAAAAAGCATATGATTATGTCAATAGCTGCAGGAAAAGCTTTTGACAATATAATACACATCTATTTAAAAATGTTAAAATGTATAGAAAGTAAACAACATATATTGAAAACTAAGAACTAACATTATCTATAGTGGATAAATAGTAAAGATCTTTCCAGTAAGATTAGGAAGTAAAGCAAGGATGGCCATTGTGGTCATTATTATTTTATATAGTTATTGCAACAAGATAAGAAAAAAATAAGGAATTAGCATAAGCAAAGAGAAAAGCAAATTATCACTTGCTACAGATGATGATTTTTCTCAGAGAACCCTAGAGATTCAATTAAAATTCATTGAAATAATTATAACTGCTGAAAAGTAGTAGGACATATGATAAGCCCATGAAATCATTGACTTTCGTCAATGTATGTATAACCCAGCAAGAAGAGATAGAAAAAGGAATCCATTGAAGGAATATCTAGAAGTCTATCTATCAAGATATAGTCAGAAAGATATCTAAATGAAGATGTATGTGTATGTATATATACACATACATATATATGTATGTGTGTAGATATAGATATATAAAGGAAAACTTTAATAAGAGAGAGATTTTAATTACTCATGGTTGGGCCATGCTAATATAATAAAAATGACAATTTGATCTCAAATAATTTGCAGATTCAGTGTCATACCCAATCAAACAACTAAAAGGCTGCTTTATACAACTTGTCAAAATAATAAGAAAATTGATTTAGAGGAACAAAAGATCAAGAATATCAAATAAAGAGAAAAAGTAAGAAGGGAAGGGACCCAACTGAACCAGGTCTCAAACTATACTCTAAAACAGTAATCAGAACAATTTGGTCCCAGTTAAAAAAATAGAAAAGTTGATCTATAAAAGTTGATGAGTCGAACAAGGACCAAAAACCATCAAACATACTGTAATAACATAGTGATTAATAAACTTTGAGACACCAGTCATTGTGATAAAGACTCAATATTTGAAAAATTGTTGGATTTTTGTTTGTTCAAGCCTGTGTTTTCATCTGTGTAAAAAATTCCTGGTAAAGAGTTAGTAAATCAGTCGACACACATTTAAATGTTTATAATATATGACCCACTGTGCTAGGTACTGGGGATACAAAAGAAGACTAATACATGCATATATTTTCCATTAGAAATACCAAAAATCAGTCTTCAACAACAGTAACAACAAAAAACAAATTCCAGGCTTTCTTGTTGCAGTTTTATGTCAAAAACAAAGTCCATAACAATAACAACTCCCATTTCCATAGCGCTACATGGTTTACAAAGCGCTTTCTCAAAACAGCCCTGTACAATACTTCCAAGTGTTATACCTATTTTACAGATGAAGAAATGATTCTCAGAGAGAATCAATTAAGTTAAACAATTGTTTATTAAGCACTTGCTATGTGAAAAGCATAGATTCTAGGGATACAAAACCAAAAATGAGATAGTCTTTACTCTCAAGGATCTTGCATTCTACTAAGCACATAAGTAAATGCAAAGAAATTGGAGGAGAGGAGTCAGATTTCATGGAGAAGTGAGTACTTGAACTGAACCCTGATGGAAGACGAGAAGAGTTGATGAAGAGGGACTTCATTTCAGGCCTGGTGGATGATGGTCTGTGCTTTGGTATGGAGATGGGAGATGAAATGTTGAGCTGGGAAAACAGCGTTTCATTTTGGCTGGAATGTAGAGTACACAGAGGGATATGCTATGAAATAAGACTGGAGCCAGATTTTGGAGGATTTTAAATTCCAGGCTGAGAAATTTGCATTTTAAGATAGAGCTAATAGAGATTTTTGAACAGGGGACCTGGCACGGTCATACCTGTACTTTAAGAAGATTATTTTGGTAGCAGGAGGAAGAATAAGTTAGGAAGGGGAGAGACTGGAAACAGACAGACCAATTAAAAACCTATTAAAACAGTCCAAGAGGGAAAGAAATGAACTAGCATGGTAGCCATGTGAGTGGAGAGAAGGGGATAGATGGGAGAATGAATGAAAAGTATTAAAAAAAAAGCACTTACTGTGTGCCAGGTGCTGGATTAATCACTGAGAATACAAATACAAAAAAGAGATAATCTTTGCCCTCAAGGCATTTACATTGCAATATGGGAATGTGCACATATACTATAAGGGATAGTCAGGAGAGAAGGGAGTTTTGGTTTGGGGAGTCCCAGGGATCATGACCCAATCCATATGGAGCAATGGTAATATTGATTCAATTACTGTGCCTGAGTAGCATGGCCAGAAGTAAAGAGTGAAGCAGGGTCTGGTTGTTGCGGGGCTGGCTTTATGTGATGAACCCTTATATTTTTTTTTAAACAATGCTGAACTTAACAAAAACAAAATAAAGTGGCCATTTCCATTTCTAGCATAACAAAAGAGGACTGTACGTGAAATCTCTATCATGTATAATTTGTTTTTCTCTTAAATATAATACCTTCAACATGTAACTTACAAAGCTGTTTTGTCTGTGATCTTTTCCATCTTCTTTATTCTGTGCAGTAAAAAATAGATGCTTCAATAATCCTTTCTTTTTTTTTCTTTTTGCTATCCTATTCTTTCCCCTTCCCTCCACAGTCAATAGAAAAACAAAACAAAATAAAACAAAACTCTATCAACAAATATTCATAGTCAAGCAAAACAAATTCCTACCTTGACTGTATTTGCATCTTGGGTCCATGTGACCTTTCTGTCAGTTGTTGATGTTTCATCATCAGTGGTCTGGAATCATGGTTGTTCACAGTTATTAAGTTCTTTCAAAGTTGTTTTTCTTTGCAATGTTGTTATTGTGTAAATTGTTGCCCTGGTGCTATTCACTCTGTATCAGTTCACATAAGTCTTCTCAGGTTTCTCTAAAACCTTGCTTCTTAGCATATCTCAGAACACTCTCCATTGCATTTTGTACCATTTTGTACCAGAATTTGTTTAGCTATTCCCCAATTGGTGGGCACCCTCTTAATTTCCAACAAAAAGAACTGCTATCAATACTTGTGTACATTTTCTTTGATCTAATACAGTCCAACCTTCTCTGTACATTATCTGAAGACTAGAGGGGTTAAATTACTTGCCCAAGCCTGCACAGGTAGTAAGTGGAAAAGACAGAATATGAACCCAGATCATCTGGTTTCAAATCCAGTGCTCTTCCCAATGTGCCTTAATAGAAATCTAGTTTCAAGGTTATACACACACACACACACACACACACACACACACACATACATATTTACAATAAAGTAGGAGGATAGCTACCACATAGCATTTTTAAATGGGAAAGGCTCTGGTCTATGAATGGAGGAAACAGGTTTTTTTTTTCTTATTTAAATTCTTAGCTTTGCTCACTGTCTCAATTTTACTGATTGTAATATGGAGACGGTAATCGCTTCTTGTCACATAGAGGAGATATGTGAATGTTGTAGTATTAGAAAGTAAAGGATATAGATGGAACACGTATCTATTGCGGAACGGTTTGAGTTCTCAGGAGGAAAATAAAATTACAAAACTCATAATGACGATGTCCTCTGCAGGCTTTAGCTTTGCCCAAAGAGGATTACAGATTATCTTCATAAAAAGGGAGTATATAGAACACTGTATATCCAAAGGATACCCATGGTATGGATTATATTTGAAAAGAGAGGTAGACATATACTGGACCTTGGGAGTTCTTAGTGCAGATGGTGGAGTAGCTTCTAAGAGAAGTTTTAAATTCCATTAGTGGGCCCAAATCAGAGTTCTTTTGTGCTTTCTTAAGTAATTTACAGGCGGAGTGTCTTAAAGAAGAAAAAAATCCACTGCGTCCAGGATTTTAAGCATATACTGCATTAGTGTACGGATCAGTAGCCTGACGATATAGGTACCATGAGTTCCCCGGGTATGCGGGTGTGTGTGCACACGCGTGTTATGTATTCACATACATGTAGTCACCAGTAAGGGGCGCTAGCCCACAGGTTTGGCTTGCAGAGGGAACTGTCTGCAGATTACCTGCAGCAACGGGGGAGCCGAAGAGCTCCACCCCGCCCACCCCCACCGCATCACTAATCATATCCCTTCTGGCTCCTTGCACTTGAACAGAGGAGCCCGGGCAGACTCGTCAACCTGCTGCCAGTCGGAGCCTGGAGAGGAGCAAGGAGAGGCTGGGGCTGCTTGGGCTGGCTCCCCTCTTCCTTCCCCGGACCCCTGGTCCCCTCTCCCTCCATTCCTCTCTCCCTTCCCCCCCTTCTCCACTGTGCGGTGCAGAGCGGTGTCATCTCTCTTAGCTTGCTACTCCCCGCCCCGCCCCCCCCGCCTCCTCCTCCTTGTCCTCCTCCTCTTTGCAGCGGGGGGGGTGACTGCCTCACTCCGCACCGAGCAGCCCGGCTTTCCCCTCCCACTCTCCCTCCCGCTCCCCAACTCTGGGCAGCTGCAGCAGCAACGGGAGCAGCAGAGGCGGCAGCAGCGGCGGCGGCAGCAGCAGCAGCAGCAGCAGCAGCAGCAGCAGCAGCAGCAGCAGCAGC